>NC_091119.1:151931542-152096542 GCF_040183065.1 Periplaneta americana | reverse complement strand
TGAAAAACAATTAATATATATTTTAAATGAAACAATAATGTTAGCCACCGGCGTAGCTCAGTCGGCTAAGGCTCTTGCCTGCCGATCCGGAGTTGAGTTCGGGCGCGGGTTCAATTTCGCTTGAGCTGATTATCTGGTTGAGTTTTTTTCCGAGGTTTCACCCAACCATAAGGCAAATGTCAGGTAATCTATGGCGAATCCTTGGCCTCATCTCGCCAAATATCATCTCGCTATCACCAATTTCCATCGACGCTAAATAACGTCATAGTTGATACAGCGTCGCTAAATAACCAAGTAAAAAAAATAATGTTGGTCTTAAATTAGTCATATATTCCGACATATTACAGGGTCTATACGTTAAAGAATTTACAGTCATAAATTCTCTCATGGCGTTAGAAAATTCCCTATTATTTTCATAATAATATTTAACCAGTCCAATTCTAGTCTCCTAAGACAATAACCATTGCATCGAGGTTTAAATTCACTGGAGAAAAATCAATATGCCTCGCATAGTAGCTTTACTTGTATTTTTAAGTTGTTAAATTTTAATCATCCTTTGCCAAAGAAAACTATGCGAAATAATTCAAAGCAAAATATTGTGAAATTTCTCATTATTTTGTAAATTAAAGGCCATTTTCATTTTTATGTCAGTTAATTTTTTGTAGAAATTTTAGCGACTTCGACACAGTTCATAAGTAGGTTACTACTGTTCTCCAACCAGGAGATTAACCGTGAAAGGAATCTATTGGAGCGAAGTAGATAGATAATATTACCGTTATAACATTGGTTTAAAAACATGCGCTCTCCTGCATATGTTAGCCTATTTCCTGTATGGAGGGATTAAAAGACCAGGAAATTAACCGTAATCTAATTTTGTAACTAGGGTAGTATAAATATGTGTGTATCAGTGTTATCATTTGTGCTTTGAGAGATAGCCAGTGGAGATGCGTGTACCCACGTGTGTGACCTTATGTTATCTTATGAGTGACATCAACATTCATTCATAGCATAATCCCGCTGCGTTTCATTCCCCTGAGACTTTCTCCTCCTGGTTGGAGCATAGTATGCACTTTTTAAGCGGCAGCAATCATGGATTTTCTTCCGAGCCAATAATAACGTTAATACTAAACACTGTTATTACTTCTGCTACTACTATATTGACACTTCTACATCTAAGCCTATTATTTATTTCCAATATTACATCATTGGATCATACTATATAATACATAGGTATTGCACAAACCAAGTTGAAATGCCCCACTTGGAAGATATGTATTCTCGATTTCTTTCCTTTCTTTTTATGCTTTCTTAAGCGGGCAAAAATGGCCAAGTGCTAAGTCAGTAACACATTTTGATGAATAATTTGCTACCAGTATCATGATTACTACTTTCTTAAGCGGGCAAAAATGGCCAAGTGCTAAGTCAGTAACACATTTTGATGAATAATTTGCTACCAGTATCATGATTACTACTGCCACCACCAACACTAGTACTAGTAATCTAGTAGTAAGCTTTAGAAGTCATTAAGTTTATGTTTACTTATGAAAATGCTGTTTATTCAGATTTTTAATCACCATAAACAATTGCAACTCGAATAATTACCTGATCTTAAGAAGCATAGCATGTCTCAGGGCAACAGGACGGACACAAAACAAGGTAGGCCAAGTAAGTCAATACCCTTCTGTAGAACGCATAAAGAAATTTGTCTCAGATATCAGCTGAATGGTACATCGGTGCCACAAGTGAGCACTTGTAAATACCTAGGTATATATTGAAGTGGGTTGGGAGGAACAAGTCACTAATACCACAAGGAAAGCCTGAAAAGCACTACATTTCTCTATGCGTATTCTGAAGAAATGTAACTGAAGGTCAAAAGAATTAGCGTACAAAACCCTTGTTCGCCCAATTATGGAATATGGAGCAGTAGGTTAGGATCCGTACAGACAAAACCAAATCGATTCAATAGAAAAGGTACAACCCAAGGCAGCAAAATATGTCAAAATGGGAAAGGGGACATGGTGAAGAGATAGTAAAAGCATTAGAGTGGGAATTTCTCAAATCAAGGCGACGAAAAACCAGACTCACCGCATTGTTTAAGGCACAAATGGGACACAAAGCATGGACCGACATCAATGCTAGATTAGTGACACCATCATACTGAGGCAGGGCTGATCATATCATTAAGTTTAAATGCAGAAGAAAAAAAACGGACGTGGCAAAATTTTCCTTTGTTAACCGCACAATAGTAGACTGGAACAGCTTACCTGCGGCAATCTTTCAGGGTGGTCCTCTCAAAATCAATACATTTAAGAAAAGGTTGAGAAGATTAGACTGAAAATGTAATTGAAGGTGCAGTGTAATTATCTAAGTTGTGTCATGTAATTAATTAAGTTGATATGTAATTAATTAAGATGATATGTAATTAATTAAGGTGATATGTAATTACTTAATTTGGTAATAGTTGGGTGTAATAGAAGTACTTATAAGTTAGGTTTACTTTTGCTTAATGGAGGCGTTATTATAGCATAGTTTTTACTTATAGTCCTAGGTTTATTGCATCTATTTATTTATAGTTAGAAGTAAATTTACATTTATTTTATTTTTTTATTGCTGTAATTATTGTAAATTTTATTAATATAATTATTGTAATGTTATTATTGTATATCACTGCCACCGGGTGTATACCCAATTGTAGTGTTAATAAATATATACCTACATCATTATTATTATTATTATTATTATTATTATTATTATTATTATTGTCACTGACTATTAATATGCATATTCTTCTAAGGTGTCCAAATGTATAAAAAAAACTGCAAAGCAATTTTATAAAAATATACCAAGGTTATTTTAGTCTAAGTATAGGCGAGGAATTAATTTTTTAAGCAGATAATGGTATACCTACTAGTGTCATGCATTACAGGCGCTATGTTCCGTTCAAGTTTGTCGAGTATGACGAAGTTCGATATTCACCTAAGTTCGCTCTGCAGAAGGAGGCCTATCGCGTTTGTTCCATCTTATTATAAAATATTCGCTGTCTATAAAGTAGAGGAAAGAATAGCTTCTCATAGTTATAAATAATAGTTATTTAGGCTACGATGTATCATAACGTATCATATTATATAGAGTAGGCTGTAGTAATATGTTACGATACGCATTTTGTACAACGTTTTATCCGATTTTAAATTTCACGATTAATGAAATTTCACTAGTTCACTATTGTTTCACTTTCCATTACTTAATATATTTGAAGTTTTATTACAATTGACAATTTCTCTGGTGAGAGGGGCGACAGGGTTTTGTTTACAATGCGATTATTAAAAGAAATTAATTTACATTAGTTATGGTAACTAAGTCACTTCTTAGTAGGAGACATATTGTTTTCGTTTTTTGTCATGATATTTCCAGCATTGTAAATAAAAATATCTAAAATGTCAAGAAGACTATTAACTATACAGCTTCAACATAGTGACTCACTTTGAAAAATTGATTGTAAAGGATTTGTAGTTAATGTGTACAATAAATAAATTATTTTGTGCGAGATCGTGCGTATTTGCTTGGTTTCCGCACAAAACCAATACGCGGAAAGTCTAAAATTCCACATTCAGTATTCCCAACCTAACACACACAACAATTTCCCTCTTCTTACCGCTTAAGTGACATATTGATTTTACTGCTTTAGGTTTTTAACATATTATTTTTAGAGACGTTCAATATAGTAATAATTATAAATTGGAAACTTACCACTGCAATTTCATCTAATTTGCACTGTTAATTATTGTTTTTAAATATTTGCAAAAATTAAGTAAACTCTACAACTCCACTAAAGTTACTGCATTCGTGATGCAAGTATCATTAAGGAAGCCGTGAAAAAATCAACAAGATTCCAGACTCATCATAGACTGGGAGAAAAAAAGGACAGACGTATATCACGGCCTGCTGGAGTATGTAAACACAGAAAACATTTTTTATTTTTATTTTATTTTTTTTTAAATTTTATTGGGTTATTTTACGACGCTGTACCAACATCTAGGTTATTTAGCGTCTGAATGAATTGAAGGTGATAATGCCGGTGAAATGAGTCCGGGGTCCAGCACCGAAAGTTACCCAGCATTTGCTCGTATTGGGTTGAGAGAAAACCCCGGAAAAAACCTCAACCAGGTAACTTGCCCCGACCGGGATTCGAACCCGGGCCACCTGGTTTCGCGGCCAGACGCGCTGACCGTTACTCCACAGGTGTGGACAGAGAAGAAGAAAACATTTTAAAGCAACAATGTTGAAGATAGATATTTTTGTTTTGCAAATTTGCCGTCATTGAACAGAAACCAAGATGGAGATTTCATTGCAACTAATTAGAAATTCCTCTTTCAGGTATGTAATAAACGATCTTCGCACAAAATAATGTACGATACACGAGCGGTATGTTTTCTTTCAATTCTCGGAAATTAAAAAAGCTCAACTACGTTTCGCTTTTTCAAACTTTTCCTCGAACATAAAAACTTCAACATACCGCTCTTGTAACGCATATTACTATTTCATCTATTTCAACGTGTTCTTCACTTACCGCACTAATATGGTAATTACATTTATATGGATGTCATAAACTTTGACATTACGCAACAAAAGCGGATAATAATAGTTTTATTTTCCCTGGCAGAATTAAGGCCATCAGGCCTTCTCTTCCACTTAACCAGGATCAAAGCACATCAGAAAAATACATACCGGTATACAAGGATAATAGTACTGTAATTCATCTTATAAGTGGTTAAAATTGACCACTATTTCTGAGTGTCGTAATTTCTCACTAACGCATAATGAACTTCTAGCCACGTGTAATATATAACGTTTTATCTTATCCTAATAATTACTGTAATTATTTCCCTTCTTGTATGTAATATTAGTTAGCCATAAGGAATTAAAATTCTAGCATTATATAACAATTCTTTTATTGTCAAGTTAGCGATTGAATATAAATGAAATGTTTGCTTTCCATCAACATAATAATACATCGCAGGATAAAATATGGTAGCAAATATACCATTAATTCACATGTGAAATAATGAGCTATTTCTAACAGTTGCAAACAGAACAATGCACCATGTCAGAAGGATAAGATAAATATAAGTTATACTTATTTATGTATTAAGGAGGTAAGTAGTTTTTACTAGTCAAGGACGAGTTTGCAATTAAGTAATCTGTGACTAGCAAATTCTACATATCGCACTACCAGTAAAATACTGTCGTATGTTAAAAATCACATATTACTTTCGTAATTTTTCTCCAACACAGTTTTACTGGTTGGAGGTATGAAATTCTAATAATAAAATAGTAAATTATTATCAAAGATTTTGGTACCTATTTATTAAAATATTTTTAAAGCAGTATTTTACTAGGAAATAGCATAGGCCTATTTTTACAAATCACACTATTTTACTGGGAGTGCGATATTGGTTTAATGTTTTTCCACTCCCACATTTTACGTAATAAAATTCATATTTCTTTATTTTACATGATTTAAAATATCAGAACTGTTGGGGGTATCGTTGAATTTTGAGTATTCTTTTGTTTCTGTTTATGCGACTATTGAACGAAACAGTTATTTTCACTTAATTTCCTAGGAAAATAATGTCACTTACGTCCCATTGTCAATAGCAACCAACAATATCACTGTAAAATCTAGTTTCTCCCTTAAAAACAAGGTAATAACAGCATACTTTTGGCAGTTGGAATGAAAAATAGTAGAGTACCGTACACTATACATTAAGGGAAAGAAATGCATGATCCTTACCGAGGTACATGATTGTAGACCGAGTGATTTATCCTATGGGCTACAAATGTACCAAGTGAAAAATTGTGTTCCAATCCTGTGGTATAGACGGTCTACTTTTGTTTCCACGACCGAGACTAAAATGGTCGCATTTTATTTCTAAAGTTATTATTATTGAAGTTCGCTGGACCTACTTTATTAAGCGAATATACACTAATGAAAAGAAAATGTCATAGAAACAACGATTCATATGTTTCATTATTAATATTTCTCTCCCTACGGGAGAAAAATTATATTTACTATCCCAATTTTGTTAACCTAGATACGACATTTACTTCATGTCGTGGAAAAAATATATTAGGCCTATTGTTGCTATTACGTCATTGTAGCATCATCTCCAGTAGGTCTACTTCAAAACAGTGAGAATACTTTGAAAACTTCCAGTAACATGCGTTATTCCAAGAACCTCTCCAGATATTATGAACGCAGGCGTTTGAACTACGAGACACGCGATTATCTTGGGACAGAACATATTCCACTCTTGTTCTGAGCTGAGCGGCTGCTTGTTTCGTGGCTTCTTGATCTACAAACAGTTGAGCTCGTAAATGATTCACCTCAGCTTGAGTCAGACGGAGTTCGGATCCCGACTGTGTTCGCACCTGACCGGACACTTTCGGGTGGAATTCGTCCTAATAAAACTTATTAACTAGCCTTATAATCCATCTTCACGCAGAATTCCATGTGTGGTTGAATGTTTATCCAATCCTGTGATGAATTAAACTACTGCGCGTGGACGCCATGTTGTTGGCACAAACAGAATATCGTGACAGTAAGGACGGCCGTATTTCTTGCTAGTCGCTACCTGTTTGTTTGCTGTTTACCTCCCTTCTTTCTTGGTTTATTTAAATACAGACGGTTTACCTACTGTAAAACAAGTAGGTCTACAGGCCTGAATGTTTGTGAAGTATTTTCAGAAACTTGACATGCTACGGGTGACTGACTTCCAGACGCGGATCATTTCTTCGTATGATCTGCTTAGAGGTACTGGCAAATGATGTCAATGAGATATCAATTAACGGGACCTGGCTGCTAAAAACAATGGTTTGAAAGTTTTCGCAAACTTCATTGTATGCAACTCAAATAGGCCTATTTATACATACACAGGCTGAACCGTAAGTAATGTCATTAATTTCAGGGGGTTATTCTTTGAGATATTAAAAAACAAAAGTTTAACACAAGTTTGCTCGTTTTTCCTTCCTTTTCGAGATAAAAATGGTTTTATAAGAAACATAAATCATAGCGTGTTTTGGGAGAGCCATTGAGTTAATTCCCAATATACTCATTCAATTTAAGAGGTTAGGTACAGCTTACAGCAGTAAAATTTCGGAAATATTCAACATTTTTTCCTCCATTACTGTAACTTGTACTTACTTACTTACCTACTTACTGGCTTTTAAGGAACCCGGAGGTTCATTGCCGCCCTCACATAAGCCCGCCATTGGTCCCTATCCTGAACAAGATTAATTCAGTCTCTACCATCATATCCCACCTTCCTCAAATTCATTTTAATATTATCCTCCCATCTACGTCTCGGCATCCCCAAAGGTCTTTTTCCCTCCGGCCTCCCAACTAACACTCTATATGCATTTCTGGATTCGCCCATACATGCTACATGTCCTGCCTACCTCAAACGTCTGGATTTAATGTTCCTAATTATGTCAGGTGAAGAATACAATGCGTGCAGTTCTGCGTTGTGTAACTTTCTCCATTCTCCTGTAACTTCATTTCTCTTAGCCCCAAATATTTTCCTAAGCACCTTATTCTCAAACACATTTAATCTCTGTTCCTCTCTCAAAGTAATAATGAAAATTAGTATGTGTAAAATACTATCCTTCTGCTAAATGAAAAAAATATATATATATTTTTATGATTAAAAAAAATTATTTACATTTTTTTTTTAATTCAGTTCACTGTGCACTAATGAAACGTTTCCCACATAACTAAAAAAAAATTCAACATTCTGTAATGAAATTTTTTGTGAGTGTTTATGCATGTCATATCTACTCATAAACTTGTTAGCTTTTTCATGTTGTCTTTTTTATTTTATTGCTGAAACTCATGTTTACAATACCATGCGCTTTCAGCTACATTCCTTAATAAATAAGATATTTCTTTTTATTTTGTGTTAGAAGAAAATACTGATATTTGGCCATTTTTAAAATGAATTTATTTTTTGTCAGACAATCTATCAAAGATAGAGAAGTGATCTTGCATCATATTGTAGATATGACATGCATAAATACACACAAAAAATTTCATCACAGAATGTTGAATAATTTTTTAATGATGTGGGAAACGGTTCATCACTGCACGGTGAACTGAATTAAAAAAAAAGAATGTAAATATTTTTTTAAATCGTAAAAATATTTTTTTCATATAGCAGAAGGACAGTGTTTTGCACTTAGGCTACTAATTTTCATTATTCTACAAGATACAGTAATGGAGGAAAAAAATGTTGAATATTTCCAAAATTTTACTACTGTAAGCTGTACCTAACCCCTTAAAAACCCTTGTTCCGCGTGGTTCCCTGTAATCATTACTTTTTCTACTGCTACTGGTACTGCTGCTAGTATTGAGCATGACTTACTTCAAATTAAGTACTTTCCTTAAAATCCACAACAATATTCAACAGCCTCAATTACAATATAGCCCAACTGCTGCAACAATAAATTGTCAACACCTATGACATATGAAACATGAGGTGTCATAATTTGATGACAATTCTACAAATATGTACAATTGTCACAAATTAATTGACACTTTCTGTTTCGTAAAGTGAAATAAGTCGGAAAAGTCTTGACAAATTGTAAAATTTTGCCTGTCATAGTAAAATATTTATGAAACAGGAATCGGACAAATTGTAATGATAATTCTACAAGTTGTCACGATTTTTCCTGACAGGTGAAATGTTTTATGAAATAGAAATTTGATAATTTGTAGAGTCGTTATTTGCTATCTGTCAGAATGACATATTTACAATATTGGACGTCAAGTTTTATGAAATAGGCCCCTGAATCACCATCTCGCCGGTTGGCCTTACGTTTTGTATCACGTTGTAGCCTACACATATCTCGGAAAGTATTTATTATACACATCTCCGGGTTGCGTCATAGAAAAGCTAATCTCTCGAAGTTTTATCCACACCTCGCTCAAGTGCGCGCGCCGGGTGGTGGCCTTACCCGATCCCAGGAAACAATTTCGATATCGCACGGAAGGTCGGAAACGTGTTGTGGCTAGCCGAGTTAAAGTCAGTTATGGCTGTTCAGCGTCGTTTTAGGACGCAACATGGACAAGAACCCCTAGCACGAAAAGCCTTCGGTTGTGGGACAACAAACTGAGGTCTAAGGAAATTTATTTTTAATTTGGATATATTTCATCTGTAGACCAAATTTTGCATTGTTTCAGACAAAGAAAGGAGAGAATTTAGAAAAACTCAGATATTAAATATAGATATAAGAAATATGTGAGACTGGTAAAAAAAAAGTATCACCCTAAACGGCTTTAATCTTCAACAACGTGATAATGAAATATCTATAGAATCATGCAATGATAATATACGAGCAAATTAATTAATTAAATGTCTGCGATGTCACACTCCCCCGAAAAACTATGCCACTCTTACAGAGTCTTTGTGCTATCCCCGAAGTTAAATTTTCACATGAGCGAAAAATGACCGCTAAATTTTGCCTCATAAATGAATACAGTTCACTTCCTTTCGTGAGAAAAGCTAAGAAAAGAAATTGTGATCAGTGTCCCGGTCTAAGACAACAAATTTATTCACTTCCTTAGTGACTTGTGACAAGCTGGCACTTTAAAGAATTGTCGCTGATTGAAAAATTGCTGATTAGTAGCTTGTCGCAGCTTGTCACTTACTATCACAATAGGGAAACGTGTAGTGACAACTTGTCGGTACATGCCACTAGTAATACTTGTTACTTGCCAAGTTTCCTAACACATTTACTGAAAAAAAATATATATATATATTTTTTTTAATGTTCCGGTTGTGACGTTCTGTGTGTGAGACAAAATGACAGTTTTTGTTTCTCACAGACATAATTTAAAACAAATAGGATTATCTAAATTTAAATCAATATTAAACATAACTCTGCATATACATTTAAAGACAATTTTAACAGTGTTTTAACCACTTTCTATTTGAAAACATATTGACCTCTGCTACTCAGAAGTTTCGATGGCTGCACTTTGCGAATAATTACATCAATGCTTTCATTTGAAACATCTTCATCTTTCGATGAAATTAATGTTCCCCCCCCCCCAGACAGCTTCATAAATTTGAGTAAAACATAAATTATTCTCACAGACAAAATCTACAACTTCAGCATAATATTCCCGTTTCATATTTTGTTTCCCATCAACTTCCAGAGAGTAAAATTGGTCCCATGTAGGCCTATCAATTTACTAATGGTAAGAATTTCATCCATGATGAGTTTCTTGACAATAGCCATTCTCTTGCGTGAACTGTGTGGTAGAATCTCTTTAGTTTTAGAAACAGTTTTTCCCAAAGAGCAACTGGACTTAGGGTACAGAGGGGTAAATCAGATAGCAGGGCTATATGGATAATGTTAAGGGTTTTCGCATGCTCTGTGTCTACCGACGACGCCGTATTGTCGTTTTTAGCTTCACAGTGAATGAAAGAGTTGTTAATATTTGTGGTTAGAATTCTCCTATCCTGAGACAAGCAACACGAATTATTGTAACGGATGGTAAGTAACAAACATCTCTAATTCATGCAGCATGTAATATTGTGGTCAGTGAACGTAAGCTTCATTTGTCTTCAAATACTAAATATCATATCGCTTTTATCTGATGGTGTCCATGGTATGTAACAGTCCATCAGACTGGATGGTGACGCTATCCCTTAAATTGTCCATTAAGTAGGTTCTTCTTGGTTATAGATAACCTGTGGGGCTATTTGGATACATTTTCGTGGGGCTATACGGATAATAAATATATTTTTTTCTCGTGCATAATTACTAAAAGTTACTTTCCATTAACGAATGAATATTTGTGGCATTTCTCCAGCATTTCCAGGAACATTGTGCACCAAGAAAAGTTCTTCTGATCGTAGGTGGTCATTCATCCCTTGCAGCAATTTCTGCTCTTGAATATTGCCAGAACAATGACATGGAAATCCTTTGTCTTCCCTCACACACAACACATATTTTGCAGCCCCTCGATCGTTGTGTTTTTAAGTCACTCAAAGCTAATTATCATTGTGAAGCAACATCACGGCTGCACAGGAATCCACGATCTAATATAACTAAGATCCAATTCTATTTATTGCTTAATGAAATTTGGAAGGGAACTGCATCTGGAAATAAATGGGTTTTCCTGTACCGGAATTTTCTCCTTCAGATCTCAAGCAATCCAGGTCTTTCATTTTGCAATTTCTGAGACATATAGGCCATCCATTACTGCCATTACCGAACACATGCAAAACGAAGAAATAGTTCAACCTGAAGAACAGCCTAGTACTTCGCAGCCTCCTGTGCGAATCGCTTCTGAAAATCTTAGAGAGGTTCTTCCTAGTCCTCAAAAGAAAAGAACGCAAAAATCTTCTCGAGCTAAGCTAACAGCCTGTCACAGCACATCATCAGAGAATATAGCAGCTGTTAAGGCAAAGAAAGAGGTCCAATTAAAGCGCAAACAAACTCGACTTCAATCGACTTAGGAGAATGTCAAAGAAAGTGGAAGAAAAAATTTAAAAAAACTAAAAAGGCACGTGGAGAGAATAATGACTATAAATATGTGTTTTGCATGATCAGTTACTACTTCAAGTCATCAACTCTGAAAGGTGAATGGATTCGCTCCCAGAAATGTAAGGTATGGTTTCATGAGAAGTGCGTGGGAGCACAAGGAAGAAAACAATTCTTTTGTGGTAAATGTTTATAAAATAACCATGTAATTAATAAATTTGTTTCAGTTCTTGAAAATACCAAAGTTAAATAGTGTTTTCATTGCTATCCATATTACCCCGCAGCAGTATCCAATTAGCCCCTCTTAATTTCTTCATTTCCAATATGTCGGGTAATTCGGATAGCTTAATTTCAGTGTCAGTAGTAATTTCTCTTTAGTGAAATTAATTCCACAGTACGACAAAATAATGTACTATTTGTATGTCTACTTGTTTTCTCTGTACAAGATCAAGTTTTTTCTGAGTTTGAAAATGTTTGTTAACCTATCCGAATTACCCCTCTATACCTTATAAGGATGTATTTCAGAAATCAGTACGTTATTTTGAGACTGCATGCATGCTTTAAGTTTCTCTCTATGAATCTCTGTCTTTCCCTGTATTGCAATATTTTTAGTTTGAGTGCTTTAGCATCACAACTTAGTGCGAGTTTATTTTGCCTTCGTATTTTATCTCTCCCTCTCTTTCTTTTTCCAAATGTTCCCTATAACGTTCCTCATTCAGCTTTAATTCTGCTTAAACTTCCTGTTCTTGCAATAGAAGGCATATCTACAAAATTAGAAAACATAAAATATATAATATGAATAGCCTATACTATAGTTATTGTACACAATTAACTTACTGCATTGACCTAAATTCAGTAATGTCAACTGTCACACCCAGAACGCACATTTAGGCAACTTCTAGCCATTTTAGCACAAAAGGTTGTTATATAAAGTTGAGTGTAATGAGTTTAATCTTACCTTCACAAACTTTGAAGACATTATTGCTGAAGGTGAAAGAATAAATTAAATTTACATATATTTTTACGTTCCAGGTGTGACAGACTGTCACTAGTTAATTTTTTAACAAGAACTCGCCTTATATGTTCACAAATGCTGCAACAATTACATATAGGATACAGATGCGGCTTCTCACAAACAATCACAATTAAGCAGCTGATTTCAAGGCCGTCATAAACAGTGGAGCCAAGTATACACTAGAATCTTGTGACATTTTCTTTATGCAGACAATTCAGATTTCAAAGGCTGTTACAAAAATTAGAAACATAATTTTTTAAATAAACTTATAGGCCTACTTCAGATTGCCCAATGTTTTAGCCTTAAATAGATATATGACACAATGCTTATATTTATTGTCGAAAAATTCAAGTGCTTGGGTCACTTGTCATGGAATGACCCAGATCCAGCACATAGTAGAATAAAACAAAAGCCTGCTTCTAAACAAAACACACTGAAAGCCTAAACTCTCAAATATCAACTCATAATAGTTTATCTCGGAATAGTAATATGCGTTACAAGAGCGGCATGTTGACAAAGATTGAAAAAGCGAAACGTAGTTTAGCTTTTTTAATTTCCGAGAACATGAAAACAAACATACCGCTCGTGTATCGTACATTATTTTGTGCGAAGATCGTTTATTACATACCTGAAAGAGGAATTTCTAATTAGTTGCAATGAAATCTCCATCTTGGTTTCTGTTCAATGACGGCAACTTTGGAAGACAAATATATCTATCTTCAACATTGTTCCTATAAAATATTTTCTGTGTTTACTATACTGCAGCAGGCTGTGATATGCGTCTGTCTTTTTTTTCCCCCCAGTCTATGATGAGTCTGGAATCTTGTTGATTTTTTCACGGCTTCCTTAATGTTACTTGCATTACAAATGCAGTAACTTTTGTGGTGTTGTAGAGTTTACTTAATTTTTGCAAATATTTAAAAAAACAATAATTAACAGTGCAATTTAGGTGAAATTGCAGTGGTAAGTTTCCAATTTATAATTATTACTATATTGAACGTCTTTAAAAATAATATGTTAAAAGCCTAAAGCAGTAAAATGAATATGACGCTTAAGCGGTAAGAATAGGGAAATTGTTATGTGTGTTACGTTGGGAATACTGAATGTGATATTTAACACTTACCGCGTATTGGTTGTGTGCGGAAAGCAAGCAAATACGCACGATCTCGCACAAAATAATTTTACACAGGAGAAAAAAATATTAGTCTTGACTCATAGGACTAGACCTTTATGCACATGTAAATGCGATACTGGTTTTGCATTCCCAGCATCGACTGAAGCGGATACAACAGACTACTGAACAAAGATTGACAGGAGAATGGAGAAAGCTACTTAATTGCTACTTTATTATAGTCCAACCCAAGTATTGTGAGGCGATGGCTTGAGACGGTTACGACCGATGAGAAAGCAATAATGAAGACTAGCCGCGGGTAGAAGGAAGCTACAGCACGATGTTCAGAATTAAGTTTAAATCATATGCTGTCTTACTGAAATTGAACTGGAAGCACTGAGGACGTATAAATTCATCAATATCATCGTCATCGTCATTATCATCATTACCACCATAACCACTAAATACCATCGCTACTCACCACCACCGTCGTCATCGTCGTCGTCGTCATCATCATCGTATGGATTAAGAGAACCTGCTGTTCCGATTTCAGCTTCATATTCCTCAGACTTCAACGACCACATTTATTTTCCTTTTATCTGGACTAACAGGCGCTCTTATTTCCACATTGTTAAATTATTCACTCTGATCAAATTATTTCTTCGCAGTGTTCTGTGTTCCTCTATTTTTCCTTCTAAAGAAATACTTAGTCTCCCATTCAGTCATTTCCATTTATTCACTCAGTCTGCATGCATATCATAGCACATTAGTATTTAATTTAACGATGCTTCTGACAGCACAGGTTATCCAAAGTCGTAAAATTCAACGTAGGGGAGAAATGGTCGACAAATTGCTTCCTAAGCCCTCTATCACATATTGGGTACCTTTATCTAGTGTAAACCTGTGACACGAGCGCACTGCTTAACTTCCCTCTCGGAGGAAGTCATGATTAGAATCTTAGGTAAAGGTATTTCCTTCACAAATAAGTAAAATACATGGGGGCATGGAGGTAGAGCTCCATGCTTTCTTGACCTCGGTACTAGAATGAAGTGGTATGGTCGGCAACACGCTCCAGCCACCTTTTATCGTCAAGATAGATCTAGCACTCAATTTGTTAGAATCCTGAGTGAACATCGAGGCCGTTCTGAAAGTTTCGGCAACGATAAAAATTCCGTCACCACCTGAGATTGAACCCAGAACCCTTCAGTCCCTAGTCAGTTGTTCTACAAATCGCCCCATAAAGTCTATCGCCCTCGGTCGGGTTTGAACTCGCGAATTTCAGATCCAACGGCCAGCATGGTAACCATTAGACCACGGAGGTCGACCGTACATATACATAGGCCTACATACATACATACATACATACATACATACATACATACATACATACATACAGTCGACCTGGTTGGCAAGTTGGTATAGCGCCGAAGGTTGCGGTTTCGATCCCGGGCCAGGTCGATGGCATTTAAGTGTGCTTAAATGTGACAGGCTCATGTCAGTAGATTTACTGGCATGTAAAAGAACTCCTGCGGGACAAAATTCCGGCACGTCCGGCGACGCTGATATAACCTCTGAAGTTGCGAGAGTCGTTAAATAAAACATAACATACATACATGCATACATAGGGACATACATACATACATACATACATACATACATACATACATACATACATACATACATACATACATACATACATACATACATACATACATTCATTCATTATGCTGCAGAGATTATCAACTTCAATTTGCACATAATAATGTTGAATTTTTTATTTTAATATGACTCATCCTAGAGTTCTGCAAACCGCGTAACACACAAATTTGTACGAGTAGGCCTATATCATTCATTAACACAATAACAATCTCACCAACATCAATCTTCTGTCATTAAAGGATCTGGGTCCAGTTCTGGGCCGACGTAGTGAGACCTTGCTGTTTTGGGAGTACGGTGTAGTGGTAGGAATCGTGCGGAGCACGTGTCCATGTCGCCCTCGGAAGCCACAGTGTTTAACCACCTTCGTCAGTCGATCAGGAAAGCCCTTTTTAAAATCTGTCTGTTGAATTAGTTCTGTTGACTTTTCTACGTACGTAATTGCGAGTTTAACTGTGGGAATGGAGGGCCTGAAGAAGATCTGCGTGCTGAATCGTATTGACTGTCACGCGCTGACCCCTTCAGTCCGCTCCGATGTATTTTTAAAGTCGCCACAAGTTTCTTTCATCTGGGGGAGGATCACTATCCGCTTATTATTCTTTCAGTACGCTATAGCGGACGTCATACATTTTACAGAACGGGGTATGATCACACGACTGCCAGGAGTACAGTCTACTTAGGTCATTGAGCTTCTTTCTGGTATTGCAGTAGTCTTTCTTACGTCCTTTAATCCTTCGTTTAGTGGTACTTTTAAAAATTTAAAGCAAGTTTTTTGTGAAATGAGGAATCGGTGATCGGACGAGTAGAGCTTAGAGGTTTAGGGCCCTATTCATAGACATTCTTAGCGCGGGCTTTCGGTGGATGATCAGCGAACTAACGTTTTTCGTATTCATAAACCAGTGTTAGCGATATGATATGATATGAATCCTGTTTAGCACGCTCGTAGCACGGGCTAGCGAAATGTCTATGAATAGCATCCTTAGACTTTTCATGCCGCCGGCCTCGGTTTAAATTCTGATGATAAAGGGATAATTGATTAAAAATATTGATTTTTTTTAATGAGTGATAGTTTAAAAACATATTATAACTTTACATACACTTCCTTTCATATATTTGAAACATCTAGAGCTAAGAAATTTACACATTTTTATTATTATTATTATTATTATTATTATTATTATTATTATCAATACTAAAATAAAGAAAAATTGTTTATAGGGCTATGTTTTATCTTATATTTCTTTTAATTGTAACTAACTTTATTAATTTTATAAGTTTATTATTTTATTTATTTTATACATCTGACATCAACGGAGCTTGCACTTCGGAAAGAAAATATAAACAGATAAATCTCTTATTAGACACTATGCGTTCCATACGTATGATTTCTGATATCGGCACAAAATACTTGATTATACTTGTCACTATCTCTGTCTTCAGAGATTTCTCAAGTTTATATTTTCCTCACCTTTAAAGGAAAAACTCTGTTATGATACCTCTAACAGCAAAGAGGAGAGCTGTAACTTAAATATTTGATTAATATAATATTGTATTTATCCCGGAAACAAGAATTGGTTGACTCGTAGGTGTTTTATTTTTCAGCATTAATTTTCTCTAGTTGAGTGCTAGAAGATTCGAAGAGGATAGTCGGA
Organism: Periplaneta americana; assembly: GCF_040183065.1. Taxonomy (NCBI): domain Eukaryota; kingdom Metazoa; phylum Arthropoda; class Insecta; order Blattodea; family Blattidae; genus Periplaneta; species Periplaneta americana. The sequence continues at coordinate 152,079,561 of NC_091119.1, read as the reverse complement.
TCTATTACTTCAGCTTCATTTCATTCATATTAATGCACACTACCTCGTAAATGAAGTTATTACTTTTTCTTATAGATTTTATCTCAATTTAAATAAACATGTACTAGTCGTTAAAACTTAACTGAAGAATATTGCTGGAGAATCTTTTAAGTGTATTGTAAATATTCATAATTTAAATATGTATGTCACAATTGTATTGATTAAGGCTGGTTGAGTGGAAGAAAAGGCCTAATGGCCTTAACTGTGCCAGCAAAAATAAAACATTCTATTATTATTATTATTATTATTATTATTATTATTATTATTATTATTATTATTATTATTGCCATCTTCATTGCCAAACTAGAATAATGATCTCGACACAAAAAAACGCTGCAGTGTCTCAATCAGTTCAAGCGAATTTCCAGATATGTACACAATCACATAAGGGATTAATGATATTGTGGATTTATCCAAACTTTTAGCACAATGCTAATCATGGTGCAGATCTACGGGGAAGTTCTGCAGAGAGGACGGAATATTATCTACGCCGCAGACGTATCAGAGGGTCAGAAGTGGATGCGGCAAAATTTCATCCTGGTACGAAAGTTTCCTGCAGAGACATACCGGATTTCATCAGGAAGGCATAACAGCCATGCTGTTACTGAATACGTTTGGTAACCACATCTTTCCTTGGTCAGCAAAGACAAATGCTCATTACTGGCCAATCTTCCTCTAGCGCTTAAATATGGCCAAAAGAATGATAAGTCAGCAGCGGGAAACCGGCAAAGTTATAAAAGGCCTTCCGACCAAATTAATTCAAGTAAAATAAAGCTTCATTTTATGGTAAACTTTCAGATGACATTTCAAGACTCTATTCAGTGGTTAGCAGGGTATATTGGACTGCAACGATGCAGCACCGGTTTCAAATCTGTGTTTGCAAGTGGAATTCGTAGTTGATAACGATGATTTTGGCAGAGATATATTTGAAGTATCTCCGTCTTCTCTGCCATATTTTCATTATTTCTTCATAATTCAGAATGTAAGAAAAGCATGAATTGCTTCAATTTGCTCTAGAGTGGGTTCTCTCATTGTATGCAGTCTCAAAAATAGGCCTATTTGGCGTAAGTTGTTAAAAATTAAATAAATGCTATAAACATTTTAAAATATCACGGTAATATAAAAGCAATTTCATTGGTATGACGTCACAGTAACCTATACATCGCTTCAACAACATTTATCTCATTCAGACGTGCAGAAACATTACTGAATTTCATTTTCTGCGAGATTCTTGTTTCTAATCGCTGAAACCTTTGCATAAATTTAAAATGGCGTCTATTCTTGCTGAAGATATAGGCATGAAAACATTTTTACGTCCAATATCTTATGATAAAATACAAAAACACACTTCTTTCAGCAGAGTTTGTACAGTTTTCGTCAGCACCTTGAACATACCGAAACTTAAGCGTTGGCAATAATGCCGTTGTCTTCAGATACAGAATGAAAATAAAATAAAAATATATTTCATACTTTAATAACATGTATTCCTATTAATCACATGGACTGGAATAACACAAGGTACTGTGAGTTGTTTCCAAGAACAGACGTCAATGAATCCACTTTCTGGTCAACCGCAGAAGAGACTGAGCCACATAGAAAGTTATTAATGAGAAGGGGAGTGTCAGCTTTGCTTTGTCTGCGTGATGTCTCTTGTCTTCAACTTGCTTCACCAATTTAACTGCCAATAATCTTTGTCTGCACATGGTCACGCTATCATGCTATTCACAGGAGTATCAGATTTTCTGATTGAATTTGATTTCCTCTTCTTTCCTAAATAGCAATGCGCCGTGAAGAAATTTTCACGCTGGATTGTTATTTTAATTCGAATAAATAACTTTGCATTTTATGTATTACTAAGCGTATAACATAGGTCTCCATACGGCTATATATAATAGGCCTATGTCTCTTATCCGAGTTTGGATTATCTCATATAGAAACCCTTACGTCACATTATACTGTACAAAGTTGATCGTGATGTGAACAATGGCAACGAAAAAAAAAATCTTCCTTTCACTTCAGAATTGAAAACAAATAATAGGCCTGTATACGTAACCTATTGTCACTTGGTGCGTATAAAGAATTGGTAGCGCTATTATTGGTGATTATTATTAAACTACTTCTTCTTCTTATCACGTATTAAGTCTGGTGGCCTGTTACGGTCTCACTCCATCGTTTCAGCGGACGGCCCAAAGATCTTGTTCCTAAAGGGCGGTAATTTAGTGCTTGGCGTAGTATCATTATTCTAGGCATTCTGAGTATGAGATTTCCATTTCTGTCTATAATTTTGAATTTTCTCTAAAATTGGGTCAATATTTAATTTTTTCAAAATAACCTAATTTTTCTTTTTGTCTAATCTATGAGTAGTATAGCCAGCGGATCTTCTTAAAAGCTTCATTTTATTGGCACTGATTCGGTGTTCATTAAATTTACGTATGGTCCAAGTTATTATAAAACTTCTATTATTATTATTATTATTATTATTATTATTATTATTATTATTATTATACAGGAGAATGGAGAAAGTTACACAACTCAGAACTTCACGCATTGTATTCTTCACCTGACATAATTAGGAACATTAAATCCAGACGTTTGAGATGGGCAGGGCATGTAGCATGTATGGGCGAATCCAGAAATGCATATAGAGTGTTAGTTGGGAGGCCGGAGGGAAAAAGACCTTTGGGAAGACCGAGACGTAGATGGGAGGATAATATTAAAATGGATTTGAGAGAGATGGGATATGATGATAGAGAGTGGATTAATCTTGCACAGGATAGGGACCGATGACGGACTTATGTGAGGGCGGCAATGAACCTTCGGGTTCCTTAAAACCCATTTGTAAGTAAGTAAATATGATTATTATTATTATTATTATTATTATTATTATTATTATTATTATTATTATTATTATTATTATTATTATTATTATTATGCATTCCTGGGCAGAACAGTCCAAAGAGATCAAGACTGACAAGTGAACAGCTGGCCTGACGTCCACATGTCTCAGCAGATGTGAACGATAATCCAATGAATACGGGGGGTTTCGTGTAGATAGCACGATGTTGCGTGGGCACCGGTTCCATACACTGGCCGAAATTTCATTATAGTGCGTTTCACGAATAGAGAGGGTTGCCTCGCCGGGTTTTTAAATCAGTAGCAGGTCAGATTTCCAGGAAGGAAAGAGGTCTACCGAACGTTTCAAAAGAAACTTCATAATCCTGGTAGAACACTAGTGTAGGCCTATATATCAAGTATTGCGTTATCCATAACAATAATAGAATTAGGTGGAATATTAGGTAAAAGCTGCTCCTGAGACCATTTTTTAAACAGTCGCTCTCCATTTCTTCGTAATGATCCTTAGTTGAACGCGATTTGAACACCAATAACACATTTTTTTACAAACCCCTGTTCACTAACGGCTTGGAGTACTATAATCCTGGAACCTTTACCAATTGGCGCACGCGGAACTGGGTCGTCATCACTTATTATCCATAGTTTACCTTTTGTCATGTTCACATTTATCCATGTTTCCTCCAGAGACATTCGGTTGATCTTATAACTTCATTTGCACAAAGAAACTGATTACGCAACACAACTATGTCCTGACGTTCCATAAAATATTTCCGCGCCGTGTTATTCTTATAGAGGAACCCAATGTTGCTCATTATCCGCCAGAGAGATGATCGAGACGCAGGGAAACACAACTTCTTTTTAGCTCTTTTTAATACGTCATTCAAACTTGGAATGTAACCTTCTCCACACAAACTTAAAATATTCCTTCTTAATGCATCACTGTCGAAATTAGCTATATTATTTTCAGAACAATCCCTCTGCCGTTTTTTCGTTGGGCTTTTCAATTCGCCTGTTTGTTTCTCCAAGAATTCCACTTTTCACTAATTCCAGTCGTTTTAATAGTTCTTTCATACACTTAGTCACGGATATCATAGGTTTACCGCACCTCTCATCGTTATATTATTTATGAAAATAGTCGTGAACCCGGTATATAAGCTGGAAGGGACCCATCTTTCCGAAAATATTCTTCCGAATACCAAAGTTTCGAACGCGATTTAATTCCGAATTCCATTTTTCCGAAGTCAATTTTTTCGAACGCTATTATTTCCAGTTCCGAATACGATTTCGAAAATATGACAATTTTTACAGAATACAAAAGATTTATTTCAGAAAATATAATTTTTACAGAATGAAAGAGATATATTTCAGAAAATATAGACCCTAATGATAATCTTTACAGAATGCAGAAGACATATTTCAGACATAGGCATAAGTTTCTTTACAGGGTGAACTGATGTCCAAGTGTCCGAAGGCAGTCCATGCGTCTCTCCTGGTCTTTGTACGTTTGGTGCTGTGCTACAATTCCCGCAATCCTCGCCTGCAGATTCCTCCACTGTTTTTTGGCTCCCCTCGTACAGCACGGCTTATAAGAAATTCTCGGCTCATGATATCAGTGTCTCTTTCCTCCTTCTGGAATTCTGACAAAACTATGTAGAAATTGGGAAAGTGTTTATCAACAACCACTTGAAAGCGATTGTGAAAAGCTTGCATCATATTGATTCCAATGGACAACGGGATATCGTACTGGAATCGCACGCCTCCTCCCTCGAGCTGATCGTCCGAAAATACATGTCACCTGGAAATAGTCGAGAATTGGCTCCATGTCATTGCCCGCGGGATCCCACAATTCCAGGAAAGAGTCCTCAACATTTCCATTTGTGACAATCACAAACGTTTATTCTTGAAAACCGATTTTATTTTAAAAAATCCTCGGGTGAGAAAAATCCCAATAACTAACCTACAAACTATTCGAAATTTGGTTTCGGAATAATTACATTCGGAAAGCAGAATTCGGAAATCTGTATTCGCAAATTTGGTTTCGGATTTCTGCATTTCGGGAAAAAGTACACTCGAAAAAATAAACATTCGGAATACTGAATTCGGATAAATGACCCTGGATCGTGTAAGCTCTTTATTTTCGGAACGAATATGGTTCCTTCTTGTATCAATTAAATAAGATACTACAGTAAGCATAACATCAAACTTAGTCTACACTTAAGATTGTCATTATTCATAACACCACGATTCACATCAAACTGCTTGAAATATCAAACTGGTTATGACTGTAGCATCTGTATGCAATAGGAACTACAGAAACCTCCATATACTTGCATAAGAAACAGTAACGTGCAGGTTTTCCAGAAAAATGGTCAAGTAGTCTCGTAAGGGGTTAGGTATACCTAGCTTACAGCAATAAACGTTTGGAAATATTCAATATGTTTTTCCTCCATTACTGTATCTTGTACAATAATGAAAATTGGTACATGTAAAACACTGTCATTCTGCTATAGGCTATGAAAAAAAAATATTTTTACGATATATATATATATATTTTTTTTTTTTTTTTCAAAATTCAAAATGATGCCGGTTTACTGTGCAGTGATGAAGCGTTTCCCTCATAAACTCATAAATTTGTAAACTTTTTCATGTTCTCTCTCTTTTATTTTATTGCTGAAACTCATGTTTACAATGTCATGTTCTTTAAACTACATTCCTTAATAAATATAATTTTTTTTTTATTTTGTGTTAGAAGGAAATAAGTTATTGATATTTTATCATTTTTTTTTAAATTTATTTATTTTTTATCAGACTATCTATCAAAGTTAGAGAAGTGATCTTGCATCATATTGTAGATATGGCATGCGTAAATACACACAAAAAATTTCATCACAGAATGTTGGATAGTTTTTGAGTTATATCGGAAATGCTTCATCATTGCACAATTAATTGAATTTTGAAAAAAAAAATGTAGGCCTAAATAATTTTTTTAATCGTAAATTTATATATATATATATATATATATATATATATATATATATATATATATATATATTCATATAGCGTAAGGACAGTGTCTTACACATACTAATTTTCATTATTGTACAAGATACACTAATGGAGGAAGAAAAGTAAAGGTATTCCCATCACATGCCACGAAGGCACTTGGGGGGCATGGAGGTAGAGCCCCATGCTTTCCATGACCTCGGCACTAGAATGAGGTGGTGTGGTCGGCACCACGCTCGGACCGCCTTTTACCCCCAGGAAAGACCCGGTACTCAATTTTATAGGAGGCTGAGTGAACCTCGGGGCCGTTCTGGAAGTTTGGCAATGACCCGTCACCACTTGGGATCGCACTCCGGACCTTCCAGTCCGTAGCCAGCTGCTCTACCAACTGAGCTACCCGGCCGCCAATGGAGGAAGAAAATGTTGCTGTACCTAACCCCTTAAGACTATTTAAGTCAACCTTCTCTATGCGTGAAACGCACTACAGAAAAGTTCCTCTCCCTTGAGGAATCGAACCAGCACTCATTCTGTAACACGAGTCCAGACATGACGTCTTAGATCACGATCTACAGCGTGAAGGGAAGACCAGGATGGCAAGAAGAGTGTTGGTGGAAAATAGTTTGTAATATTGAGGAAAATAAGTGAAATCCGGGAAATCCCTCACTCTAATCAGCGCCTTGAATAGAATCCAAATTCGCGAAAGGATAAGTTTGCGAAGTGATAACAAAATTCAATTCCAAAACTTCGAAGTCTGTTTGCTGCATATTATTCGTACGAGTCAAGTAATGAAACAAGGACACCGAACACGTTTCAAACCAGTCTGCACGAGGTAGTAGTGGTGCGCACGCAAGCTTATTTGTATTCCTTGGCGCTGTTTGAACTGTAGAGAGTTCCAACAGAAGTCCGTGTTGAACATACACCGGGCGGACTGTCCCCTTGATCCCGGCCAAATTATTCATGTGGGAGAAGCGACGTAATGCTGCAGTGTTTTGTTTAACGCTGGCGAGGCTAATGGCGGCGGTGGCGGGGTCCGGTACACCAATCAGGTCGCGTATACAGGTGGTCATCGAATGCAGGTTCATGAAATATGTAGAACGTGGAAAATTAATTCAGTACTCTAGTTGCTTATCGATCCCAGTTTCAAGACTCTGCTTCTAGAACCGGGTTACAGAGAGAAAGACGCCCGCGTCTCAATTAGTGCGAACACATGTCACATCAAATATAATAATCAGGTAATCTGCGTTGCCACCATCAGATCTATGTAATTCAGGACATACTCTAATATCCAGCACAGTCTATTACTGATAACTACATACAAACTCAAAATTATACGTTTTAAGTGTTTATTATAGTAGGCCTATATTTATTGACATTGATTTTTCCTCTGTTCAGAAATCACCGCAGTCTAAAGGCCCATTTTGTGTCTGGATGGAATTAGGAAGGGGGATGGTATTTGGCCAAATGCGTCCAAGGATTCACCACAGGATTAAAGGTGGGAAAACCATCGGAATAAAACCTCATCTGATAATCAGCCCAACTCACGCTCGAGCACAGCCTCAGATTTCAAATATAACTCGGTACCATTTGAGCTAAATCAGTGATAGATTTAGTTATTTACTTATTTGTTTATATACCAATTTATTTATTCTTATTCATTGCTGTAAGTCTTTACTTCAGCATTTATAGTAATAATAATAATAATAATAATAATAATAATAATAAAATAATAATAATAATAACAATACGTTTATTGCAAAAAAGCTTCCTGAATTTACAGGTTGTCAAAATACAAAGAATAACAATATACAACAATGGTAATAAATGACCTTTCTTCATTTACTTCTTTACTTATATTATTTATATATACATAGGATGTATATATAAGTTACACAGGGTTTTTCGTAAGTAAGGAATAATGCAAATAAAACTAAAATTAACTCTCTTTTTTTTTAATGCTCGGACACGTCAAATTTAATATTTTGAAAGGAAAATTTTGCAAAAAAGAAACAAAATTTTCAGTCATTATTGTACAGGGTGTGATATTATCGACAACATTTTTAAATGGTAACATTTTTTTTATTTTTTTCTGAAAGGTTAATTATTAATTTCATGTGTTTCATACAAAACGTTTGGTTGCTATGGGAACAGTTCCATTATTGGCTTGTTTAACGTATTTTTTTTCCACAATTTACACAACTACTGCAACAAATGAAATTCTAATTATTTAATAAGGTGTTCAAAATGCTCCCCATTTACAATCTGGCAGTGGCTAATCCAAAGCGTGAATTCCTGTTTAACATTTTCGATCACTGCTTGTGGTATATCTCTGCATTCTTTCCTGATCCTCATTTTTAACTCTTCCATATTAGCACGCCTTGTAACAAAGACTCTACATTTCAAAAATCCCCATAAAAAGTAATCAAGTGGAGAGAGATCTGGTGATCTTGAAGGCCACTCTATAAATCCTCTTCTTCCGATCCACCTATTTGGAAAAACATCTTCCAGATATTCTCAAACATGGACAGCATAATGAGGGGCAGCACCATCTTGTTGATATACCAGATTGAATCATTAGGAATGTCTGGATCTTCATGATTTGGATACAAGACAGCAAGGGATGGTAGGCTATTAGAACTTCACGCAAGAATTCCAAATAGCGGTCACCTGTAAGTGTCTCGTCAAAGAAATAGGGATCTAAAATTCTTGTTCCCACAATTCCTGCCCACACATTTACTTTCTGAGGATGCTGTGTGTGCGTTTCTACCATCCAGTGTGGATTCTTGGTTGACCAATACCGGCAATTTTGTCTGTTTACTTATCCGTTCAAACAGAATGAAGCTTCATCAGGTGGAGCTGGAGATGAAGCTGGAGGAGGAACTGGAGTTGGGGAAAGAACTGAAGGAAGAAACAGAGGTGGAAGAGGAAGTGGGCGTGAAGATGGAGCTGAAGGAGAAAGTAGAAATGGAGACAGAACTGGAGAAGAAAGAAGGTATCAGTGATGATGATGATGATGATGATGATGATGATGATGATGATGATGATGATGATGATGATGATGATGATTCGAGTAGTGAAGACGTGATGAAATTACACTACATAATAATCATTGCCTTAAGAGATAGAACAGAAATAATACAAGAAAGTGACACGTTGTTTCTTTAACTGTTCATAAATTTCTGGACTAAAAACGCGTTTAAAATCTTTACTTCCACGTGTCTCGTTTAAGAAATACGTGACATCCATCTCATAACAAACAAAAGAACATCGCTTGCCCTGTCTTTTATTCATGAATGGAGTGAGTTCATCAACAAGAACATAAAGGATTATTTCGAGAAACGCAGCACCATTTTCGAGTAAATAAAACTGTTACATTTCAGTAGAATGGCTTCTGACATCTCATCCAGGCAACCCGCACAACAAACAGAGCGGACATGTTGGTGCATTGTGTTCTGAGACGTGAAGCCGTTTTATAGACACGGCTACACAATGGATTCCATTAGATAATTGACACGACACTGCGAGCGAGTGAATGTGACGCTGCTTGACGCACCGGGCAACAATGGCTTAAAGTACAGAGAGACTGCATAGGACATTAATTTCATCTCCTAGGTTCAGGCCACGTTGAGACTTCATTACTGGGAAATGTCAAGGTTCTAACTTACATAAGAAAATACAACTCTTAATAGATTATTTGTAGGCCTATATTTACTTACTTAAATGTTTAAATATCCTATTTATTTAACTTTATTTTAACTTAACTTTATGTAGGCCTAATGGTATTAACTGCCAGGAAGTCAAAAGGGGGATAGCAATGGCCAAGGAAGCTTTTAATAGAAAAAGGAGCATCTTCTGCTGACTTCTGGAAAAATAACTAAGGAAGAAGCTAGTGAAGTGCTTTGTATGGAGTGTGGCATTGTATGGGGCTGAAACATGGACATTACGACGAAGTGAAGAGTAGCGACTAGAAGCATTTGAAATGTGCTTAATCTGCTTACTTTGTATTGTATATGTTTGGATAGTTTTGGCTGATAAATTGTATACGCTTTAAATTGAATAGTAATCTGTATAACTTTATTGATGAATTGTTGTGTTTGTAATTTGAAGTAATTTGCATGATATGTATTATCAATTTCTGTATATCACAACTGGTTGAATTGTTTATGCCTTAAATCGAATTAACTTACTTGTTTTTTATTATACATAATAGCTCAACTGATGAATAATCGTTTGCGTTTGTAAATTTAATAATCTGATTGGCTATGTACTGTATAGTTTTAGTAGAGCCATCGATGTAGTTCAGTCGGCAGACTCGCTGGGCTGCTGATCGGAGCTGCGTTCGGGCTTGGGTTAGATCCCCCTTTGGTCTCATTGAATGGTTTCTTCCGAGGTTTTCCCAGCCGTGGGACTGAAGCCGGATGGTCTATGGCGAGTCTTCGGCCTCACTTCATTTCACTCCTTTGGTGTGATTACCTGGTTGGGTTTTTCCCGAGGTTTTCTCCAACCAAAAGCCAAATTCCGGGTAATCTTTTGGCGAATCCTCGGGCCCCACCTCATCTCACTACATCTCGCCAAAATATTTTAACAAATTGTAGAAAATTACGAAATTGTAAAACTGAAAAAATTGTAAAATATTGTAAAAATTGTAATTGTAATATTGTAAAATTTTTACTGTTCCACATCTTAAAGCTTCATTGGTCATGTAAGATCTATGGAATATAATAAATGAAATGAAAATGAAATGAAATGTGGATATGGAGAAGAATGGAACGTGTGAAGTGGACAGATAGAATAAGAAATGAAGTTGTGTTGGAAAGAGTGGGTGAACATAGAATGATGCTGAAACTAATTAGGAGGAGGAAAAGTAATTGGTTGGGTCACTAGCTGAGAAGAAGCTGCCTACTGAAGAAGGAAGGAATGGTGAACGGGAGAAGAGTTGGGGGCAGAAGAAGATATCAGATGATAGGCCTAGACGACATTAAGATATATCCTATGGATCATATGCGGAGACTAAGAGGAAGACAGAAAATAGGAAAGATTTGAGAATGCTGGATTTGCAGTGAAAGACCTATCCTTGGCCAGAACACTATAAGTGAGTGAAATGTTATTAAACTGTATCAATAACATAAAAAAAAAGTTTGTTTATAAGAGAAAATTAGTTCGGACCATTCCTTATGCACTGCAGTTAAAATAGTCTTGATGTACACTCCTTTGAAATGATTTGCATGCCAATTTTATGACCTGGTTCATCAGCTGGTTCCTCCATCTGCAGTATCACTCATTCTCACCAGTCTTTTCCGCCCGTAATTATATTCCCTGGAAATGGTCTCACGTATTTCAGGTCTTTTGAATCGTCGAAATAATGTTCTGTTTCACAAGATCTCCGAGTAGTAGGCCTAATGTAATGCCAACATCTACATTTAGTACCTGCTTTTAGATATACCATAAGGACACCCGTGTCGCGTCACGCGGACGAGCCAGCACGTTGCAATACAAGGAAACGTTATTATTTTAAAAACGGAGATGGTAATGAAGGGGGACTGTGGACAGTACAGGTGGAATGAGAATGAAGAAACGGAAGAACCACGAGAAAAAAATTCGAAATTTTGGCTTCGTCCACTACAAACGTATGATAATGTTAGGCGAAGCCTGGGATTAGACCCGGGCTCGCTTGCATGACAGATTCCACGCTAGCAGTGAGCTGCCAAGGCGGCATTTTGAAGTATTTTACTATAGGCCTATATTAATTTATGTTAAATGAACCTATCTTGTCAATTAAGAAAGAACTACACTGAAAATTTTTCACTCATTCCACGTTGTTTCTTTTGCCCATTGATACAAAAAGATAGAATAAAAATATAAAATTATACATTGAATTACAAAAGAGTAAATTAAATGAACATAGTTCTAAACATAAAGGCAGACTAATAATTATGAATTGGTGAATAAATTAATTATAATGGTTAAGTGAAGAAAGTAAACTAAAGAACGAATAAATAAATGGAAGAATTAATTAACAAACGAATGAATGAGTGAGTGAACGGCCGAAAGAATAATCTGATGAATAAACAAATAAGAGATCGAATTGATTAATGTGTATATTAATTAACGGATTAAATGACGAATGAATGAGTGAGTGAGTGAGTGAGTGAGTGAGTGAGTGAGTGAGTGAGTGAGTGAGTGAATGATCGAATGATCGAAAGAATAAGCTAATGAATAAATAAATAAGAGATTGAATGGATGAATGAATGAATAAATTAATTAATTAACGAACAAATGAATAAATGAATGACAGTAAGAATAAACTAATAAATAAAGGAATTAATACGAGATTAAATGGTTGGATGAGTGAATGAACAAACGAATTAAGTAACGAAGGAAATAATGTGAGATGAATAATCAAAATAATAAGCCAATGAATAAAGAAATGAATAGGGCTAAAAAATCAAATGAATGAATGAATGAATGAATGAATGAAAGCCTATTACGCAACGAACTAATGAATGTGAGAGTTAATGATTGAAGTAATAACTAAAGGATAAACGAATAAAATAATATAGGCCTATTAACGAATAACGGATAAATGAATTTTTAATTACTAAATGACCACATAGCCTGAACGAATTAATTGATTAATTATGGTTCATTAATAAGTGACTAAACAAATTAACGAATAGGCCAAAATATATTACTGAGCGATCAAACGAAAGAAAATTAATTAATTAATTAATTGGTTAACGAAAAATCGAACGAGTGAATTATTTTATTAATGATCCAAAGACCGAACAAATGAATGAATAATGAATGAATTCATTCATTCATTCGTTAGAGAACAAACGACCGAACAAATGGACGAACGAATGAATAAATGCATGAAAATCTTTTAATATAGACCTAACGAATGGATTTTTTATTTTCCCATTAATTTCTATAGTACACTAAATAACCACAACCTAGTACGATAATAGTGGTATTTCCACGAGAAATGTTTCAATGTTATCTTAGACTGAAATGCGTTATATTAAGTTTGATAACAATAGTACACATGTAAACGTTAGCTTGTTTCCACACAAAAATAAGCCCTACATCATGTCAGCCATCGCTTTTCATGATACTAATTTTCAAACATACAATTATTTTAAATCCGCTCTAAGCCATTTGTCTTAGCGAGGTGACAAGAATCAGATAATAATGCAAAATACATTTAACTGCGTAATAAATCAGTTGCCTGAAACATTTCCTGTCCTGTCCTGTTTAAGGAACGCGCCCTTAACCGGCGCGGTCTGAATATTCGTAGGTTCGAATCCAGCCTAGGGGATGGGTGGATGTGCTTCGTTACTGTTTGTCTTGTGTGTGTCTGTGAGGTCCCTACGCTCTGCTGACTTCAAGCTAGGGGAATCCCACATATGTGCCAGTGTCTAGTGTGTGTGGTCCATAAAATCGTTCCCTCTCCTACAGTCATTGGTATGTAAGTTCTACAACAGACGGAGTTAAACGAAAATGGAAAAAGAAAAAAAAGACGATCCTCCATACTCTCTGCAGCATTCAGAAAATAATCATGCGAAACTTTCTGCATTTCCTGAGTAACTGACTATATCAGTTGTACCACATTAGAAATGCGACGAAGGAATTTTTTTTAATAACACCTCTGCCAAGTATTTTTTTATTATTTCAATTACTATTAGGCCTGCTTCTCTAATTATCAACTTATTTTGAGAATTATTTCATTACTTTTCAAATATAAAAAATGTTAACTTAGACATGCAGATAATAGCCAGATGGTCGAGAATCCACAGAGGTGAAGCGACGTTTCCCGTTTCACTAACATGATGCAACATATCGTGAACTAAGATGCAACTGCAACATTTTTCCCCCCATTACTTGATCACCAGCTTAAATCTAGTGCATTTCCAGCAGTCAGGTTCACTTCACTGTTGACCTCCAACACTCCCTTCAACATCAGCATGTTGCAGATATCAGGATAGTCATTTTGTAATTGTTATGTTGGCACAATTGAATTGGATTTGACATATTCTCCAAGCTAAACAATTTCATTCGACTAAATTCACCAATTATAATATTGCGAGTGTATTTTATTTTATATACCGATTATAATACAGTATGCTTATATTGCGGAAGAAGTGAGTTGTACAGGACGTGAAGTTACTGTTTTCTTCACTTCGCACATTACAATAGAACTAACTGTACTAACACGCACTTTTACGTTGTGTAACTTTCTACATTCTCTGTAACTTCATCCCTCTTAGCCCCAAATATTTTTCTAAGCATCTTATTCTCAAACTTCTGTTCCTCTCTCAAAATGAGGGTCCAAGTTTCACAACCATACAGAACAACCGGTGATATAATTGTTTTATAATTTCTAACTATAAGTTTTTAAAGCAGACTAGATGACAAAAGCTTCTCAACCGAATAATAGCAGGCATTTTCCATATTTATTCTGGGTTTAAGTTCCTCCCGAGAGCCATTTATATTTATTTGTTACTGTTTCTTCAAGATATTTGAATTTTTCCACCTCTTCAAAGGATAAATTTCCAATTTTTATATTTTCATTTCGTACTATGGTGTCTGGGTCCTTCAAGGGCTGTGGTGCCACCGATTATTATTATTATTATTATTATTATTATTATTATTATTATTATTATTATTATTATTATTATTATTATCATTATTATTATTATTATTATTATCATTATTATTATTATTACTATTAAAAAATTGTAATTAGGTTATCTACTACTCCACTTCAATATTAGCTATAAATGTAATGTAGATTTAAGAAGAACAATAAGTTTTTTTCTTTAAGTTATGAACATTTATTAACACTAATGCGTTACGTTCAAGGTTGGTAGCATTGAAGTGCAGCCATTTTTTATTTTTGGGGTACTTCACGATATGTTGTGTCGACTATATGTAGTTGCTTAATAATAGAGTTGTTATCAGTTTATGCAAGGGGAGGAAAGGCTATAACCAGTGTAAACTTAACCGGATAGGGCATTATCAACAAGATATGGCCTTCAGAAGATAGCAATACAGGTCTTACAACGTATCACAATTTGTGCATGTTTCCTTGTATAATTAACGTGTAAATAAAAAAATATCACTATGTAGGCTATCTGTATATCTTGTAACTTACTCTTTCTGGGGGTGCTAGAGTGTTTTATATAAAAAAGCAATATGTACAATATCTTTGTTCTGGCAATAAAGTATTATTATTATTATTATTATTATTATTATTATGTATGATTGCATGTCTACAATGTATGTTTGTATGTATGTAGGCTATGTAGGCCTAGCTATGTATACAGAATTAACCGTAAGTAATGCCATTTATTTTAAGAGGTTGTTCTTTTTGCTTCCTTTTCGAGAAAAAAATTGTTTTATATAAAACATTTCATAGTGCATTTTTTCAATACGCTCAGTCATTTTAAGAGAGCAGTCTATTATGATAATAAATGATTGAAAGAATTTTAGTTCTGTCCTTTAAATAGTGCAGAAATTTGATCTGAACAAATGTAAAATTTATTTCTAAAGAGAATTTTAAAATGTTACATTTGTTCGGATCAAATTTCTGTACATTTAAAGGACAAAACTAAAATTAGTTCAATTATTTATTGTCATAATACTCTGCTCTCTTAAATTGATTGAGCATATTGGGAATTAAACCAATTGCTTTCCAAAACATCCTACGAAATGTTTTATGTAAAACAATTTTTATCTCGAAAAGGAAGAAAAGACGAACAAAACTGTATTAAGTTTTTTTGTTTGAAATATTTCAAAGAATACTTCCCTGAAATTAATGACATTACTTACGCTTCACTCTGTATATGTAGTTATGTATGTATGCATATATTAGGCCTATTGTATGTTGACATCTATGTAGGCCTATGTGTATATGTACTGTATAAGTTTTATATATAGGCCTACTATATATATATATATATATATATATATATATATATATATATGTGTGTGTGTGTGTGTGTGTGTGTATATGTATCGGTATGTATAGGCCTTGTATGCATGTACGTATGTAATTATGTAGGTTATGTATGAAAGTATGTAATGTAAGCCTATGTAGCTATGTACATAAATGTAGATATGTACCGGTATGTACGCATGTAGGCCTATTATATGCATATATGTACGTCACTCCCTCCGTCACTCGCATTTATGCATACATAAATACATTATAACTAGGGCCGTGACATCGGTATATTTGTATTAGTCGGAGGTTAACATAAGACGCCGCCGGTTAGAATGTAGTCGGCGTTTCAAGTACAGGCAGCGGAAGCGAATTTGACAGACGCCTAAGCAAGCACGTTCCGTATTTTATATACGATTATTGCGTATTATAAAATCAAGACAATACAATAATTATTGTATAAGCTTAATAAGGATTAATATCGGAAAGGTCTAAAATGCTGATGAAGTTGAGAATAATTGTTGGAAATCATACTTAAATTGTTACAAAGTGATAAAGCATAAATCTGAAAAGATGTTTTTCTTTATATTTAGAGTTTTGCATTACAGTTTTAGAATGCCGAAAACGTATATAGTGTACAATTTTGCTTTCCCTATATTTTACTGTTATATTATAGTACATTATGCAACGAGCCTATAATGGTAGTAATTAAGACGCGAGTATGTTTGTTTATGAAACGAGCGCAAGCGAGTTTCATAATTTTCATATGAGCGTCTTAATTACCATTATAGGCAAGTTTCATACGACTTTTTATACTCGACCATATTTCTAACTTGAAATTATTCATAAGTATTCATGTTATGGTTATCTAAGTGAGGAGCGGAACTGACCTTCTAAATTGTGAGATGTGCGCAGACGCGAAAGTATTGATTTTTTCCGAGGAACGAATGTCATTGACCTTGATATAATCTAGAGAATAACATGAACATCAATCTTGATATAACCTGGAAATTGATTTAGAATTGTAAAACGAGATGACAAATTGCATTTATTTGAATATTATTTACAATTAACGCTAATTATTATAGTAACAGAACATAACCTTCTGCGACAGTATTGGATTTCCAGCCCCCCTGACGTTTCGCTAGTTGTCTTTCGATTGCATATCCGAGAATAATCGATACTTGCGCTTTTATAATGCTACAATGGTGATTTCTGATTGGCTGAACAACTGAACTATAATGAATAGGTGTACTTTAATGAGGTGCATTAAAGGGCTGCTACCAGGTGTATAATTACTACATTTCGGCATGGTCGAGCATAATAGTACATTATGCAACGAGCCTATAATTATAGTAATTAAGAATCGAGTATGGATATTTATGAAACGAGCGCAAGCGAGTTTCATAATTTTCATACGAGCTTCTTAATTACCATTATAGGCGAGTTTCATACGACTTTTTATGCTCGACCATATTTCTAACTTGAAATTACCGGTATTCAGATGTATACATTTTATTTGTAACTGACAAGATCGGAAGTGACCTTGTTCTAGGTCGTGAATTGTGAGATGTGCGCAGACGCGAAAGTATTGATTTTTTCCGAGGAACAATAATGTCATTGACCTTGACGTAGTCCCGTTAAACTTGATAATATTATTATAATATTATAACCTTGAATATTGAATTCGACATTGAAAAACGAGATGACAAATTGAATTTATTTGAATATTATTTACAATTAACGCTAATTATTATAGTAACAGAACATAACCTTCTGCGACAGTATTGATTTCCAGCCTCCGTGACTTTTCGCTAATTCTCTTTCGATTGCATATCCGAGAATAATCTATACTTGCGGTTTTATAACGGTAGAAAGCTGACCTGTCATTGGCTGAACACATGTAAGCTGAGTTATCATTGGCTGAAGACCTGTACTTTAATGAGTAGGTGTACTTTAATGACATGCATTAAAGGTCTGCTACCAGGTGTATAATTACTACATTTCGGCATGGTCGAGCATAAATTTATTTGTCACATCTATTCCGTGCCTTACTTTTCTTGCATGCTGTTCGCTTAGTTTCGGTTCCTGCTGCAATAAACAACAACATTCATTTTCAAAGTTTCAAATGAAATTGACCGCCGAGTGTCGGATAGTATAACCTTGTATGTGGAAAAACTACGTTCTACATATGCTGAAATCAAGGGCGCTTTTGTAAAATATTTCACATCATCAATTTCATTTCTACATCAAGTTTATAACAATCGCACTTGTCATCTGATAAAACTTTTGCAATTTTGCATAATGAATTGAAATCACGGTTTTTTTTTATCACTGTGTGATGTAGAAATGAAATTTATAATATGAAATATTTTACATATGCGCTCTTGGTTTCAGACGATGTTGAACGCAGTTTTTCCGCATACAAGGTTATACTATCCGACACTCGGCGGTCATTTTCATTTGAAACTTTGAAAATGAATGTTGTTGTTTATTGCAGCAGGAACCGAAACTAACAACATGCAAGAAAAGTAAGGTACGAAATTTATGAGATAAATAAATTAATGTATCAGTTAAATGTAGGGAAAGCAAAATTGTACGCCATATACGTTTTCGGCTTTCTAAAACTGTAATGCAAAACTCTAAATATAAAAAAACATCTTTTCAGACTTCAGTTTTACAATATTTGTGACAATTTAAGTATGATTTCTCAACCTCGCAGCATTTTAGACCTTTCTGATATTAGCCCTTATTATACAATAATTGTATTGCCTTGATTTTATAATACGCAATAATCGTATACAAAACACGGAACGTGCTTGCTTAGGTGTGTCAAATTCGCTTCCGCTGCCTATACTTGAAACACGTCGACTACATTCTGTCCGGGGCGTCGTATGTTCACCTCAGACTAATACAAATATACCGTTGTCACGGCCCTAATTATAACTTATATAACTTACCATAAAGACACGTTAAAAACTGTGTACTTCATGTATTGTTTGTAGAAATGTTTAGAACATGAAATTCAAGTCGAGGACAGTTTGTCTACTTAATTACCAATATAATTGTACAGTTATTCTGATTGGGCTTTTCTCAATTTCGCTGACACAAACATTCCGTGATACATTTACTGATAACGTTGCGTGTGACACGTGAAGAAATTTCTATTTGACGTAAAATGATAAGGTCAAAGATAAAATGTGGAAAAGTTACTGAAATATAAGTTACTTTACAACAAAAGAATGGAAAAGGATCGGTTGCGTGACTTTTATTTCACTTCCATTTGGTTCGCGTTCAAACCTGATACTAACGTGTAGGCCTATTTCTTTGACTTTTCAAACTGAGACACTATAGTCCTACATACTAACAGAAGAATTAAGTAAAATAAACTAAGTATGAGAAACATACTGTTAAACGGATGGACAGAGCAAAGCATGGAACGTGATTTCTGAATACCACCCAACGGAGAAGACTTCAGAACACGGAAGAGTTAGATGGACGACTTGTTCTGATGAGGACGAAACGGACAGCAAGAAAAGCTGCTGCTGATGATGATGATGATGATGATGATGATTATTATTATTATTATTATCATTATTATTATTATTATTATTATTATTATTATTATTTTCATAGAAGATTATTTTGATTACTTGCATATTCAAGTATAAAGTAGAGAATCACGCGAGAGAAAATTCCAAATAGAGAGTAGACCTTTATCTCATATGCCACCATTGTGATTTCTTTTCGCAAGTTATTCTATTCTTAATAAGAACCGCCCTTGATGTAAACGCTGATCGAAGTACTCAGAGCGGAAGGGAAGAAAGGATTCTTTACTTTTCATGTTTTGTCGGGTAGGTCTATGTGAATGTTTATTTCACACTAATTTATAGCAAAGGCATGGAGTACCTTTATTATTTCTTAAAATAATACACGATAATATACGTCATATAGCTAATGTGAAAGTACGAGGCGCATCCAGAAAGTAAGTTTCCCTATTTAAAAAAAAAAGAACACACACTTTCAGGAAAACATTTATTGGCAATAGGTACAGCAATGTTTCAGTTATTTTTCAACATAGCCACCATCAGAATTGAGACACTTGTATCGTGGGATCAACTTTTGTATCCCTCTGTCGTAGAACTCTGCCGCCTGTGAATGGAATCAGCGTGTGACAGACGTCTTCAGCTCTTCGTCGTTGCCAAAAAGCTCACCGGAGGACAGGAATTTCTTGAGGTGCAAGAAAACGTGAAAATCGCTGGGAGCAAGATCAGACTGTAGGGTGGATGATCAAACAACTCCAGCCAAATTCCGTCAAAACAGCTGCTGTGCGCCGAGCCGTATGTGGACGAGCATTGTCATGGAGGAGCACAACACCTGCAGTAAGCATTCCACGCCTCTTGTTTTGAATGGCACGTCGCAATTTTCGCAGTGTTTCACAGTAACGGTCAGCGCTCACTGTTTCACCTCTTGGAAGGAAGTCAATGAGCAGAATGCCCTTCCTATCCCAGAACACCGTGCACATCACTTTCCGTACCGACAGCGTCTGTTTGAATTTCGTCCTGACCGGAGATCCACTATGCCGCCAATGCATTGACTGCTGCTTGGTTTCCGGGGTGAAGTGCGAAATCCAAGTCTCATCGCCCGTGACGATCCTGTTGAGGAACTCGTCGCCGTCATCGTGATACCGTTGCAGAAATGTCAGTGCTGCTCCTAAACGTTGCATTTTGTGTTCGGGTGTCAGGTTTTTCGGCACCCACCTGGCACACACTTTTTGAACAGCAGGTGCTTAGTGACAATCTCATGCAACAAGGATCGCGATATCTGCGAAAAATGGCTGCTCAGCTCCGTAATCGTGAAGCGACGGTTCTCCATGATGCACTGCCGCACCAGCTCAACACGATCATCATTGATGAGGGACGGTCGCCCACTGCGCTCTTCATCATGGACACTTTGACGACCTTCGGAAAACTGCCTACACCAGCGACGCACCATCTGCTTACTCATGATGTTCGGCCCTGACAGAGTTGCCGATGAATTTCAATTGGCGCAATCCTTTGAGCATTAAAGAACTTTATCACCGACCGAACCTCGCAGGCCGCGGGAGAAGGAATAAGAGCTTCCATTTCGGACCACTGCTGCACCAGGCGGGACCTGTCCGGCTGGCATATGATTGATACGTCATAGATCTGTTACGCATGCGCAATTAACACGGCTAATTACGTTTACTTTCAAGGGGAAAAAATCGGGAAACTTACTTTCTGGATGCGCCTCGTAATTGTCCATAAAAGTGATCTATATTATTGACAAACTATGACAAAGCATAACAAATGAAGGGTCCACAGAGAGAACATGCTAAGTCACTTTCTTTTTACTTTTTGTTTTTTGGTGCCAACTGCCGGCTCGTAGAGTGAACTATCTCTCTAGTAAATCAAATGACAAAAAGCCTGCATTGTAACATGGTAACGTAAACTAAATGAGATGTAAGTAAACTAATAGGGCCATATTCATAGACATTCTTAGCGCGGGCTTTCGGTGGATGGTCAGCGAACTAACGTTTTTCGTATTCATAAACGAGTGTTAGCGATATGATAAGATATGAATCCTGTACAAGTAATCACTCGATAGTCGGGGCTAGTTTAGCACGCTCGTAGCGCGGGCTAGCGAAATGCATAGCACCCATAATGCCTTATCAGTGTATTAAAGTTAAGAAATGCTCCCCTGAAAAATTTAAGAAAAGTGTCTTAGCTTGTTCTTTCCGTGGACCATTCAAAGATGATGGTAAAGAATGGGGCCTATCTTATTTGTTGAATAAGTTGGCAATTCTAAAATGTATAAATAGCCGAGTTATTTTGTTTAATATACTATATCAATTTTTTATTTGTAGGCCTATGTAGTAATCCATATCGCGAAGAGAGACGTATAGGCCTAAATGCGAAAAATAGGCTACATTTGAAATCAACAAACTGTAACATAACGGAATGGAGTACGGTTAGTCGAACACGTGCGGAAAGTAATATGTTAAGAATGGATCTTACGTTGGAGGGACTAAATTGTACCATATTTTATAATAATAATAATAATAATAATAATAATAATAATAATAATAATAATAGATTACTTGAACCAATGTCGCTTTGGCAATTACATAGCCTAAATACTCTCATTCTACAGAAAATTTTTTAGTTAATTGTAGACGGTGGATTCTTGACTATTATTTTATTGAGACATCTCTTAAGTTTTAGCTACTCTACCGAAACAAAGTGAGTGGCTTATTAGTAATTTCTTGTACCAAATACTTTATTTAGTACATATAGGCCTAACAGTTCACTAGTAAGAGCAGAATGCCGAAATTCTACTTTTCAACCAGAGAAAATTGTTATTTCTTGTGCGTGGTGAATGTGCACCATATGAAAGAGATCTACTGTCTGAGCGCCAGCTCTGAAACCGCGCCGTATGAGGAAGTGGGGAGCGGGGAGGCGTGACTCAGTAAGTATAGTACAGTCTACCGGGTTCCACGCCGCATTCCTGCCGCGGTTTCAGAGCTGGTGCTGAGATAGTAACTACGTTGTGCGCTGATATAGCAGTCAGTACACAGAATAGAAAAGTCTGTCCGCTACGTGCTTGTTAGTCTTGTACCATGGTCACAGAATATATCTCCGAGTCTGACGATCGCTACGATAACGATTTCGATTCCTAGAAGTGGATTTGTGGGAGGAAGGGACGGGTGTGGCGACATTATCTGTACAAAAACAAATATTTCATACTGCTGGAATTAAAAATATCCGCTCACTATCACTGTCAGACTCATTTACTTCACTGTAATAGAGGAGCAACGTATACAGTGGTGAGTCGTCGATGTTTTCAGTTTTAACATACACACATAACAATCCGAGCTATAGAATCTCTTATTTTTTTCTTCTCATCTCGTCCTCCTTTCCCTAATGACGGATGGCAGGATCGGAGATATTTTACGTTCACTGTAAATGAGTCAGTGTCAAAATGAAGTCCTTCCCCTCAACCACTTCCGAAAGTAAACACACAATGTGCTGTATCCTATTCTTTATCGCTGTTGTTATTGTCTGTTGACGACATTTGAAGTTAGCAGAAAGGGATGCTACAGATATTGCATGCCTGAGTGCTTAACTCATTGCAAGTTCCGTACTATGTGCCAGCTGTGGAGCTGGACAACTATCGCAAGATTGTAGTCAAACTGCCAATATAGTGATAGTACAGTATTTTCCACGATGACTGCGATCAGTGCTCAGTAGCTCTGTCATACACGTGGACCGTTGTTGCGCGGAATGTGAGCGCTGCCTGATGTGAAGGCGGACGGGCTTCATTGTTAAAGGAGTCCGGCTCACAGGTATCGTGTAGGAAATTCCTCAGCAATTTCGATTCTGATAGCCTTTTTGTACTCCACTTGTCGTATGTAAAGCTTCCAGTCCTTCGCTTCGCCTGCTAAGTTTGCTTTATCAGAAGCAGCAGGAATGCAAAACATGCGGTACTAGTGTGCAATCAATTTTAGAAGCCGGGATTTTAATTTTTACTAACAGGCCTACACTATTTGTGAATGCGGATTTAATCCTAGGCTGACGGAAGAAACAATATTTAGGACAATGCTAGCGCGCTGGGCTTATAAGCCAAGGGGCCCTAAGTTCAAATCCCGGTCGACTCATCTTGAATTTAGCAGACTACCTATTATGTTGAGCAAGTCCGTGGTCCAGGCAACATAGAGATTTTATCTGGGTACTCCGGTTTCCTGCGACATTCCAACCTCATCATCATCATCATCATCATCATCACCATCATTATTCATTACGAGTGGAATGTGAACCCACCGCTTGTGGTGCATTCTGTATAGTCTCTGACAAACTAAATGGTCTACGCTCCTCGGCATTAGCGACATCTATGAGCCATGCTCGTAGAAACGGGATGAATAAAGACACTGTAAGGATCCTGCCATTGCCCAACAGAAATTAGTATTTTCTTCGCCGTATGACTGTAACATAATTTTAGGCACCTTAGTTCCATTAAAATTAACATTTTTGCTACATCGTCAAGAGCAATGATTTTGGCCATTTCAGGCTGTGCCATTGTTTTCAAGCATTTATAGGCCAAATAAAATTAATATATTTTACTCCACTGTGTATGAAACGCGTAAAACTTTTAAAGTAATCTAATTTAATAGCACATCATTGAATATAGCTAATAGTGAAGCCGCCGCCCACTCATACAAATTGAAGTTTTGTTTTTCTTCTTCTTCTTCTTCACTCCAGGGATCAGGCTAAATAGCCTGTTCTGGCATCCAGCATTTCATAGATTTTCCTCTGTCGCTATTTCCTTTTTTCCTAATAGGCTACTGCCAAGCTATTTTTGGGAGTAGGCCTATGCTGCTATTTTCCTTGCAATAGATTAGGCCAATAGCCTATGTGCGTAGTCCAACTCAATAATTTATTTTATTTTAATTTTTCTTGAATTCTGCTTATCTCAAGCTCTGATTTTATGTCAATATTTCGTATCTGATCACATTTTGTGCAACCTTTCCCTCCCCCCCCTCTCTCTCTCCTATCACTCTCTCTCTCTCTCTCTCTCTGAATACTTTGTTCTTCTCTCTTTGTCATAAACCCATCTATCACTGTCATACAGCAATGTAGGAATTGCAATGGTTTCATCGAATTTTAGTCTGGTATCTTTACTTGTTCAATTTCCCAAATGTTTATCTGAACCATAAATTTCCGTAAATACATCGAAATTTCTATACGTTATTTTTGGCATCATTATTACGATATATCGCACCTAAGATAGCTAAAAAGAGAGACGTGTTCTAAAATTTTCCGTTTTATCAATATTTTTGTTCTTACAGAGTACTTTCCCAGAATGTCATTGTTTCAATCTCCTTTGCTGATATTTCTAAGTCATAATCTTTCAGTACTAG
This sequence comes from Periplaneta americana, assembly GCF_040183065.1. Classification (NCBI taxonomy): domain Eukaryota; kingdom Metazoa; phylum Arthropoda; class Insecta; order Blattodea; family Blattidae; genus Periplaneta; species Periplaneta americana. The sequence goes on along the minus strand of NC_091119.1, from coordinate 152,054,788 downwards.
CAGCAGGGTGTATAGTCTATCGCTTTCTGGAGTTGGATCGATTTTCCTCAATCATTAAGTACCATACCATCAGTGTTTAAAATATATCTATTATTCAGTATTAAAGGAATATTTTCTTGAAATATAGGCCTAGTATAGGGTTTCTCCTCCCAATGAAAACATTTCCTGTAGTCCTCAATTTGTTGTTCCAGAAACTGATGCTTTTCCGTTTTGGAGTTGCACGTCAATATAGTGTTCTAAAACGACGCTGAACAGACGTAACAGATTTTTAACTCAGCTAGCCACAACACGCATGCAATCTTATCGTGCGGTGTCGAAGTTGTTTGATGAACTCGGCCAAGGTCACCGCGTTTTCCTGGCACAAGTTATGGATAAGACTTTGAGAGGTTCTCTTTTCGATGGCGCAAATCGAAGTGTAGACTATATAATGAATACTTTTCGACCTGGCACAGCTGACGGACAATTTCAATCGGCACTATGCCCTGTGCATTCAAAAACTTTATCACTGACCGCACTTCACACTCGGCGGGAGCTGGAATAGGAACGTCCATCCTCAACCAATGCAACGAAGCTAATGAGAGCACTCGGGAAGTTCCGCTAGCGCGTGCGCCATGCCAGGACATTACTCTATCACGTACACGCAGTCGCTTCGCGCAACATATGGTTTGCTAGCTGTAGGACGAGTGGGAAAGTTACTTTATGGACGCGCCTCATACTTTTATTTACTGTTGTTAGTAAAGTGAGTCTGTTTCACATATTTAAATTTCATACATATTACATTACAATTAATTAGAAAATTGTAAATAAACAAGAAATATTGCTTTAAAATGACAAAAAAAGGCATTTATTATTGAATTAGTAAGAAACGTCTTAAAAAAGCAAAATAGGCAAAATAAAAATTGACCCTATCACTTTGATTTACCCCAAATCACATTTATATGTATGAAAATAATGATTTACTTCCACCCAGTAAAAGAGGCATTTGCCAAACATCCTGGCTCTACTCATAACTGACGGAATAAGTGTCCCTTAGCGATAAGATTACAAAAAAAAAAAGTAGAAGAAGAGAAGCGCACTGTACATTTGTTTTCCTTTAGATAGCTAAAATGCTGTAAGAGTGGGATAGTAACGGCGTGAATAAATGGCACTCAAAGATTACATAAACACGTGGCTTTGACGTCGCTATGCATTTCCTCCCACCACCAACACTGTCAGAAAGATAACAGACACGAGCGAAAAGTTAATTTTTGTACATAAGAATATCAAGTCAACATGAGACTTAAGACTTAAACTACCTAGAACAGTGGTCGTCAGCACTCGCTGAAAGGTACGCGGTGCTGTCCCGTATGCACTATCGTGCAACAGGGAGAGATAGAGAGCATACCCGCTAGCAGCTACGGAGTGCACCCTAGTGCACTGCGTTTTCCGCGGGTAAGAGAGACTAGCCCCAGCGTGCTCTGTGCTGACGACCTCTGATCTAGAAGTAGAACAAATCTGAAATGCTGGAATGAGAGGCCGTAACAAAAAAAAAAAATCACGGCATACTGTGTGAGAAGACAAACTGACAATATACATGTCTCTACAAAAGAAAAAGAAGAAGAAGAAGAAAAATACATTACTGAACTGGTTAAAATTTATCTTCCGCGTACAATCGCGAATGACTAACTCATACATATCTTGTAAACAGAGGAGCTTGAAACACAATAATTATAACAAAAAAAAAAAGATAGGCCTACGTGAAAATTCTACAGTGCAGTTGACATTAAAAGCTATCTTTAGGCGGACGGATGTGGTGCGGACCACATCACTTCCTTCTATGATAGTTCTGAGGTCAAGAAAAAGGAGGAAGCTTCATATGTTTGCATGCCGTGCACCTCAATGACGTATACTTACAAGGAAAGAAAAGCTGTAAGACAACTTCATTCATTGCTCGTTCATTCATGAAATTTAGTTCTGTTAATTTCCTTGTACAGTAAATTACCATTTCCGTGCCGGCGCAATGTAATTTTGTTACTGGCCTACAGATGGCATCAATCTGAGGACGGATAGTACGATTTCATGGGGGTGGGGGGATGCAGGCCACTACAGTAGGACTCCATCGAAAGCGTAAATTGTGGAAGTTAAATTTATAGACGGCACCACACAGCTGAGCCACGATATGTAAGTTATAAAAGCGCGATCTTTCGGACATCAAAAATCATTTCTAATAGAACGATAAGCACAATAAGCCCACTGTAAGTGCAGTATAAACCTTAGGACCTCTCCTCAGTACCAAGGGAAAAAAATCATGTTTTTACTTATCCATCTTCTTAGACGTATTTATTTTTGTTTTCTTGCATATTATTGAGGTTCTGGCTGATATGTAGGCCTACATCTATTACCAGGCAGTAGGCCTACATCTCACTTGAGAGGGAGAACAACTGTTTGTATAGGCCTAGGCCTACATCTGAAGTCTGATTAGAGAAATATGTTACAAGTCAGCGATGTGTGCAATGGAGGAGGAAAGAAACTAACCACCCTACCCCTTTATCTCCTGTCTTAGGTTCCTGGGGAAAGAAACTGGTTACCCTACCTCATCTCCTTGCTTAGTTACCTCAAGAGTGATGTCTCATTAGTGTGACTTATGTTTATGAGGTTCTAACCTGTCTTTGACGGTTGATTAAACAGCAGCAAGATGTCCTATTGTACATAAGACTAGTAGGGTCTAGAGCATGGGTATCCAAACGCCTATAGAACCAGGAGATATTGCACTTCAAGCATGCTCTGCTAAGGTCAATAACTTTCCATATAAAATAGGGAAACGATCTTAAAGAATATGCGCTGCGGGTTGCTTACGCCAGGGGTTACCTCGTACGAGTTACAATTGGACATCTATGGTCTAGAGCAGCGGTGGCGAAAATGTAATCGTGCGCCGAGTCACTGTGTAACCTGCAACGTGCATAGCACCTATGGAGGGAGGCGGACACCCGAAGGGCAAGTGAAGCAACTGTCTGACTTATTAACGGATTTTCATTTTCCTTACGTCAAGCACTTGAATATAATTTTATACAGTACAAGGCTACAAACTAATGTTTAGTACGTGTAACGAAGAAAGAAATGAACAATATCACAACCTAAAATTAACTGTCTTCAGAATGTCTCTGCGACAAAGTTTCAAAATAAGGAATTATGCCACTTAGGCCTACTGCCAGTCGTAGTTGATCACGAAGATATTTGTCTGCCAGTCGTGATCTAAATTTGGTTTTTACTATTTTAATTATTGAAAATAATTTTTCACAAACGTAAGTTGTAGCGAACATGGCTTCAACAGAGCAAGCGAAAGAACCAAGTTTCGGATATTTATTTTTTGGCAAAGATTTGAAAGTTCAACATTTGTCAATTCCTTACATCTAGCTTTCATTTGACATCACATAGTAAATCAGAGAGTTCAAATTGAAGAGCTAACCGCATTATTCGTACATCTGCAGAAAAAAAGGTTGACGTACAGAGATGATTGATGATGATGATGATGATGATGATGATGATGATGATGATGATGATGATTATAACAATAACACTTAACCTTTTAATGTTTCATCAGTAACATGTAGTATAATGCCGTTTTATGTTAGCCTATATAACCGTTTTCCTCGCAATACTTGTGAACAAATCATACATTTAATATTCTCATCATATTGACAGCAAAAAGATGCGTCCTCCCATCCTACTTGGAACTTTCGTACATGGTTTCGAGAGAGACATATGCCACTCGCAGGTCAGAGACAAATACAAATGGAACGGAGTTTGATTCCAGTGAGTGAGAGGGTGGGGGTTGGCGGAGGTTACAAGAAAGCGAAATGCACAGCTTTTACTGCGAGCCACAATGTCTCGCGAGTCATGTTCTCGCCACGGCTGGTCTAGAGGCCTAAACGAACGATATTTAAAAATTAACATAGCCTATTACGCTATAAATCGTTACAGAAATGAAACCAAATCAGACATTTTATTATTCTATATAAAATAATTAGCCTACTACCCGCATAAGTTATTTGCAGCAAAATCATAAAACAATTTTTAAAAAAATGACTTTTCATTAGTCCTACTTAGTATCTGGAACATTGTCCGCAATTTTCCTGAATGTTAGGTCTGCTGCTTTCGGATGAAGTTAAAAACATCATTTTACTGCATAGTCTATGATTATAAACACGATATCCAAAACGTTAATTTCAAGATTATTATTTTGATATTAGGCCTATTAGCTATTATTGTTATTACTTACTTACTGGCTTTTAAGGAATCCGGAGGTTCATTGCCGCCCTCACATAAGCCCGCCATTGGTCCCTATCCTGAGCAAGATTAATCCATTCTCTATCATCATATCCCACCTTCCTCAAATCCATTTTAATATTATCTTCCCATCTACGTCTCGGCCTACCTAAAGGTCTTTTTTCCTCCGGCCTCCCAATTAACACTCTATATGCATCTCTGGATTCGCCCATACGTGCTACATGCCCTGCCCATCTCAAACGTCTGGATTTAATGTTCCTAATTATGTCAGGTGAAGAATACAATGCGTGCAGTTCTGTGTTGTGTAACTTTCTCCATTCTCCTGTAACTTCATCCCTCTTAGCCCCAAATATTTTCCTAAGCACCTTATTCTCAAACACCCTTAACCTATGTTCCTCTCTCAAAGTGAGAGTCCAAGTTTCACAACCATACAGAACAACCGGTAATATAACTGTTTTATAAATTCTAACTTTCAGATTTTTCGACAGCAGACTGTATGATAAAAGTTTCTCAACCGAATAATAACAGGAATTTCCCATATTTATTCTGTCTTTAATTTCCTCCCGAGTATAAATTATATTTGTTATTGTTGCTCCCAGATATTTGAACTTCTCCACCTCTTCAAAAGATAAATTTCCAATTTTTATATTTCCATTTCGTACAATATTGTCGTCACGAGACATAATCATATACTTTGTCTTTTCGGGATTTACTTCTAACTACTACTACTACTACTACTACTACTACTACTACTACTACTACTACTACTACTACTACTACTACTACTACTACTACTACTATGTGATCATATATTTTAACAGTTTCAGCTCCACAGCGATATCAGGTCTAGGCTATTCAGCCACAAGATCCAACGTGAACAAGAAATAGTTCACAGATTTAAGTTGGAGTCTTCTAATGTGTAGGGCCTACTAAAGCTACGACATGAACATCCTAGCTTTACTTCCCTCCCGAACGAAGCCATAGGCCTACTAATGATTTTATTACCCTTTAAAATCCATCGCCCTCAGCCGGGTTTCAAACCCCTTAGCCTACCTTGGACCAATGGACCAGAATGTTAACCGCTAGACTACCGAGGACGACCATGATGATGATATGGCATGTTTACATATGAAAACACCTGCTGAAGTGTGTTCGGAGATTCACAACAAGCGAAGATGAATAAACAAACGTAGGCAGACCATTGAATACACATAAAGGTGTGTAGGCTATTTTAAAGTCTGATATATAGCATTAAAGAACTGAAGAGGTTAGGACTAGCCTACTATAGGCCTAACAAACGTCTGTAATTCCACGAGACAAGAATTTTGTAAGAAAATGATCTGAGAAGAATGTAAAAAACGCAGATCTAATTCAAAGTTGTGAAATACTATAGTAAAAACAATATTAGGACCACTAACAAACAAACATTGTGATGGGGGCAATAAAAAAGTTATTTTTTTCTTCCACCATGTTAATAATGTCAAAAGATGTGCTTATATCAATTTTGGCCATTCGATCCCAATCACGAGGCCGTCCAGAAAGTGATTTTCCCTGGGCCGTTCACAGAAAAGAAGCACAATTGCATGGAAAGATTTATAGAAACAGATACAGGAATTGTTGCGTTATTTGTCAACATATCCTCCACTGGAATTGAGACATTTGTCATACCATAGGATCAATTTTTGTATCCTTGCGCCGTAGAAGTCAGCCGCCTGGGATTGGAACCAGCGTTTGACAGCCGTTTGCACCTCTCTGTCGGTCCCATATGACAAATAATGTCTCAATTCCGGTGGGAAATATGCTGAAAAAATAACTCAACAATTGCTGTGTCTGTATCAATAAATTTTTCCATTGAAATTGTGTTTTATTTCTGTTAACGGCTCCTGGCGAACTTATATTTTTACGGCCCTTGTAACTGCGGTCGAGTGGCCAAAATTTGTAGGCCTATAAGCACTTCTTTTGACTTTATTAACATGGTGGAAGAACATGGTGGAAGAACATGGTGGAAGAAATAAAAATAATTGTTTTATCTGCTCCCAACAGAATGTTTGCTTGTAAGTTCTTAGGCCTAATCATTGATTCAATTATTTATTTAACAAATGACTCAAAGCTGTTCCCGGAGAATACAACACAGAGTTGGATATTACAATTGCCATATGAATAGTGGACACAGTCGAAAAAAATGGTTAATGTCAAATATGAACTAGGCTACCAGTCTATTATTTCTGTAGGTAGAGATCTAGCAATAAAATAGGCCTACTCGTAAATGTGCTTTTGTAAATAAGTAGCTAGGCCTAATTGATTTTTAAAAAACGTCCAATAATATTAAGAGTCAAGTATATTCCAAATTCATTGGAATTAAATTAGTAGATATAATAATAATAATAATAATAATAATAATAATAATAATAATAATAATAATAATGATAGGCCTAACAATAATGAGCATTTCAAAAATCTGTGGGCCTAATAAAACTTGGACAGTTTCATTATTAACCTTCTCTTGTACGCCTATTAATTATACATTCAGAATTTGAAACATTGCAGAAAACAAGCAAGTTTGTTTCTAGATATAGGTTCATCTATAACGCTGATTCAAAAAGGAGGAGTCATAAGGAAAATCGAGAGACTGAGGGCTCTGAACTGGAAAACTTAGGCACAGGCCTAGGTCTATCATGCACAGGGCCTTAGCAGGGAGCTGACGAAATAAGAGGTCGCCAGGAGCTGGTGTTACTAGCATGAAGAAAATTAATCGCACATATCATGAAACGAAAGTAAGTAAATTATCCATCTTACAGGCAATTAAAACTTTATTAAACTAACAGAGTAATAACTAGACTTCGTTCAATTGCCACACGCAGCATGCAATCAGGTTGCCGATGTACGGTAGTATAGAAGAGGTGAGCGACCGTCCGGTCTCGTAGTATAAGCAGTTCATGTTAAGAGTTGTGACCGGTCCAAATAGATAGAGCAGCTACAGCTAATGTATACCTATGTAAGCACTTGTTTTTGCATTACTGTGGTTGGAATAGTCAAAGCTTAACTTTGTTCAGTGCAGACAAGAATTCAATCAAACATACTACAATGAGAGTGCTGCTGTTCCAAATAATTACCCCTGGAATACCCTTACCCCCGCAGCCAGTACAACTCTCAGAAGCCCTTAATATAATGTATAAAGTATCACAAACCGTTATCCAAAATAACAATTCACTAATTTCAGAAAAAGTGAAATGTAAGTTGAGAAACATTATTGCTGAAAATTCTGCCTATTCACAACTTCGTATTATAAATGATGTACTATCAGGTCACGACAAGATTTCTGAAGTTGGTGTACTAAAAAGCAGCGACTTTCCGTTCTTCAAATATGCACCTATTACATCGTGTGTTGTCGAACGTACATTTTCCCAATATAAAAACTGTTTAAGTGACCATAGCAGGAGGTTCACTTTGCAGTCGCTCAAAATGTACGTAACTCTTCACTGAAATGTACATATTCAAGGATAATGTGAGTATCTTACATTAAATTTTAAGAGTTAATATATCTCACTACAAAATAATTGTGTATTTACATGTTAGACGTTTCCTACTTCAATGATCATTCATTATATTTCCTGAATGCAGGATACAGATTTTATTGTAACCGTAGTATACTGCTCAGTGTTTACATTAGAGCAGACGTGGGCATCAGTGTACATGTCGCACGGAGTCGAACGCAACTACGCGATCTCCCTCCCTCCACACCCCTAGCTGTTCGCCATACCGGGGTACCTGTCAGACCGGTTGAGGTACTGGCAGTCAGCGGTGGATTGCAGTAAAAAAATTTCGCTAAGGAAGCTCCTGAAGTAAAAAAAGTCGAAAAATATTACTTCCACAAAGAATGGAAAAATGGATTCTCTTGTTGCGAAGAAGGGGAAATTGTTAGGTGCTTATGATGCTACAAAACGTTACTGGCAGTGAAGAAGAGCAACGTTCAAAAGTAAAATATCCACATCTTCGGAGTTTTGTTATGAAAATTGCTTCTATATTTGGCTCAACCTACACTTGTTTTTTCAGTTGGCCACTGTAAAATCCAAATCAAGATCACGCATTTCAGACGAAAATTTATTCCATCAGCTCACAATTGCAATGTCTGACATAACTTCAAATTTTGAAACACTTGCTGATTTACGTGACGAAGAAGAATAAACGAATCCCTTGTTTTAAGGGCATAAGTTAATTGACGTAAATTGACAACAACAAAGAACTACAGCAATAGGTTTAAAAATAGCCTAATTGTTGTTTTTTCTGTTTCTTAGTAATGTGCTTAATATTTTGTTAAGAATCTGTTTTTCATAAGTTCCTTAATTTTATTTTCTAGTGATGTAAATTAGTGATTGATGCCCTTCCCTTTCAAAACAAATAGTTTCAGATTATGGCATTACATTTTAACTGTTGTGGAATTGTACGTTTTATGTAATTTTATAAGGTTTTTACAGTAATTGTTTAAATTAGAAATACAGTTACGTTTCAGCTTTTTGTAAAATAGTTTGCATTTGTTTTGGAAAATTTGTTATCTCTCATTGTCGTTATTCATAAAAATAACATTCAGAAAACTGTGTATCTTTTTGTCCTGCTTAATTGCTTAACTTTCCGTGTTTCAATACTTCACGCGATCCACCGCTGAGTATTACGTTAACAGGTGATGCGTGTTGCATCAGTCAGAGTAGTACGGCGCATCTCTTTAAATGCCCACGTATGGAATAAGAGATTGTTAAACATTTGGGAAAAACATTTTTTTTTTCCTGAAAAAAAAACATGAACTTTCCACTAATATGATATTATAGTTTTTTGTTACATACAACATGACCTATTCCCTCTGGAAATCTGCAAGACTATTTCACTTTCACCTTGTATGTAGGTAGAATGTAATAAATGTATATAAACCAGCATATATGCATACACTTACAGCATAATTATATAAGTAACCATATTTGATAAGTACACCATGATTCATCACCGCCTCAATCATCAATATCATAAACATTAATCAAAATCTAAAAAAATCAGTTAAATGAATACAAGTCATCTACAATACACAATAGAAACGGGAACTCAATAATAGTAATTAAAAAAGGTCTACTAGTACGTATACTCACAGATTCTTAAAAAAAAACACACACAAAGCGTGTAAAATAAACAACCCAAAAAAGTACATATCCATAAACATATGTTCGTATTTACACGTCCATACATTCAATTGCAAGTAGTTTTGAAACTTTGCAGATATTAAGTTCAAATGCAAGATGCGTCAAACTCAAAAGTTCTATTCCAAACAAAATCGTAGTGACATACTATGTACAGATGAGGAGGCAAGACCTGGCAAGTGAGCTTGGCGATAGGGGAGAGAATAAGCTATCAGAAAGAGAGTTTGTGCGAGATCGTGCGTATTTGCTTGCTTTCCGCACAAAACCAATACGCGGTAAGTGTGAAATACCACATTCAGTATTCCCAACGTAACACACATAACAATTTCCCTATTCTTACCGCTTAAGCGTCATATTCATTTTACTGCTTTAGGCTTTTAACATATTATTTTTAAAGACGTTCAATATAGTAATAATTATAAATTGGAAACTTACCACTGCAATTTCACCTAAATTACACTGTTAATTATTGTTTTTAAATATTTGCAAAAATTAAGTAAACTCTACAACACCACAAAAGTTACTGCATTTGTAATGCAAGTAACATTAAGGAAGCCGTGAAAAAATCAACAAGATTCCAGACTCATCATAGACTAGGGGAAAAAAAAAGACAGACGTATATCACGGCCTACTGCAGTATAGTAAACACAGAAAACATTTTATAGGAACAATGTTGAAGAAAGATATATTTGTTTTCCAAAGTTGCCGTCATTGAACAGAAACCAAGATGGAGATTTCATTGCAACTAATTAGAAATTCCTCTTTCAGATATGTAATAAACGATCTTCGCACAAAATAATGTACGATACACGAGCGGTATGTTTGTTTTCATGTTCTCGGAAATTAAAAAAGATGAACTACGTTTCGCTTTTTCAATCTTTTCCTCGAACATGAAAACGTCAACATACCGCTCTTGTAACGCGTATTACTATTATTTCATGATGCTGAATATTACACGAATCTACCGACACGGAAGTTCATCTCAGACTAATGGCGGTTTGTTCAAGTATTGTTAGAACACTTAACGACTGTTAAACCTTCAACAGTTTGTTAAATACAGTTTTTCCATTTGTTCAACACCAGTTTGGCTTAACAGATTCTTAACCGTTTGTTAACTTTAAATTTAGGATTTCAGGCCGTTAACTCATTTAACAAATAGTTAAACATGGCGGATAACACCACAGCTGTTCAGAAAAAAGTTGTGAAAATAACATGTTATGTTTCTCTTTGAGGAATGTTTACAGTAAAGGCCGGTTTCACCAGGCTTCAGTAAATCAGTCCAAATGAAACATTAACTACTACTGAACATTAAAATATTTACACGAGTACGTTTATATGTGCACTGTCTCCCTAGACTTCAAGCGGAGCAGCTATATGTGCCTCGTCGCGCTGATAATGTCATGACACTGCGATGGAGTAATCAGCAGAGAGTTGGCTTGCCATCCCAGGGATCCGTGTTCGATTTTTGGCGATAACTTTTTTTTTATTAATGTAACTAATTTTTATACATGTTACCTTTCTTCATTTTTTTTAATTTTGTGTACTGGAACGAATTATTTCGCAACTCTGGCTCCACTAGGAGAATTTAAAAAACTCTTGGGAGATCAATTTTTTTCCCGAAATAAAACAAAGATAAACAAACAAATTAAAGAAAAATAAAATAAATACACATGTGGATCTAATATTTCATCCACATGGCACCGGCGTCTATCACTGCCTGGCATTTTCGGGGCATTGAGTCCACCAGATCGCGGAAATAGTTCTGGTCCTTAGCGAAATCTTTCCAGGTAGCCAGAACTTGATCCCAGAACTGATCTGGATTTTGAGGTGGGATGTCTCGATATTTGTCAATCCTCTTTTTCATGCTTTTCCGTGAACCGTCTTTGAACGTTTATGGCGGTGTGCGCGGGGTGATTATCCTGCTGGAAAATTAAATTTCCATAGGAAAGAAAACGATTATAAATTCCAAGAATCCAGCTCTTTCGCTCCTGTTTTAAAGCCAGTGTAAACATATCTTATCGCTACTATAATATAATTCTAATAAATGAAAGTTAATATACCAATTAAGTTTTGTTATGTTTCAAATGCTCATTATGTATTAATTTACTAATATTTCTTAGGTACCGGTATGTAGTTATAATAACCACTTTCATGTCTTAAAATAAAACTCAGTTGTATGCTACCTAGTTGACTAGTTTCAGCTTTGTCTCAGTCGTTTTTATGATATTCTAACCTATGTTCAGTTTCTTCTAAAATTTTGAGTACCGGTACCACGATCTTCGTGACGCGGTATCTTTTGTGATTTTCGTGTCATTCAAATTTTCGAAATGATCGGTTTTTAAATGGTTAACATTATCTCCATTTGACTCTTAATGTTCGAGCAGTTCCAGATATAACAATTCTGCGTCGAAACGTTCCGCATTTTATATTGCAACTAATGAATAATAAAAAATTTAAAGACGGAAATTTCTATCACTAAATTTAATGATAGTTTTACTGGTTCGTTAGGCTAAAGATGTTTGGTGAGATATAAAAATGATTTAATGAACCAGTAAATAAATTAATGAATCATTAAAACCATAATGAAGCTTTGGGAAACCGGCCATAAGACTGGTAATATATAATTTAAAAGATATTTTGGAATATTAATATAGGGAAGATAATCTTCATAAGTCAACTGATTATCATACTGACGCTTATTTCGATGCTGAGCTATTATCCATTTAATATTCAGGAAATGTGCGATCTTAACGTGGCAAGAAATTGAAGTCAGATTTGAATATCCTACAAACAGAAATAGGCCACTTGTTCCAATTCACCAGCTACTATTAACTCTAGATTCTATGTTACTGACTCTTCAACTATAGCCGATGTCAATAGTACTTCAAAATACGCAGTGAGTAAATAATAAAATGTTTCAGCAGCAATTGCTTCTTTAGGACGAAATTACATATAATTTATACACGGACCTGAATTAGAGAATTTTATATGATACGAAATTCTCCTCGGGGTTTTGTGTACAGTTGACTACACACATTCGTGTAATTATTGTCACCTGGTGGTCATAATGCTGAGATTTTTCTAAACAGAAATTCAAATTTAGCATTATAAAATATAACCATACGTATAATAATTATTATTATTCAATAGTAGTCAATGCAACTTTCATTTATCAACTCTCTGTACTGTATGAATCATGGCTACTGTAACAGGTTACGATTTTACACACGTTTCATGACTTACTCTACAGTACAGAATTTAAATAATAATATCAGCCAATAAGAAGTTAGCTTACATATGCAAAATCATTACCAACTGCTGCTGAGTAGTTAAAATAGTATTAACAACAGTTAAAGTTAAGTGTTGGTTATTTTAAACAAAATTATGTTGGAAAAATGGAAAACATCTTAACAAAACTTTAAAATAAACGAGCTGTTAATTTAACATTTGTTAAGCCAAATTAAACATTACTTGGAAAAACTGGCCATTAGAATCACGAAATTACTAATCAAGTCACTTAAGAATTCTTAGGAGTAGAAACTGAAAATAAAAGCTTAAAGACGAAATAATTAGCTACTAATAAGACTTGTAAGAAATAAAAACATTTAAAAATACCTTAAAATCTGTATTGTATTAGCTTTTTATAACATTGTTGGAGCATAGCAGAAACCGGACAAGTCCAAAAATACCAATTTTGAGCACAGTACAGTTCTCTTCACTTCATTTCAAGCCGCATCTATTGACATAGCAAGTTTCTACAAAAACCAGATTTGTGCCATTGAAATGGATGTTTGAAAATATAGCGTTTCTGCAAAAAGTTGATTAGTCCAACGTCTTTCTAGCAAAAAACGGATAAGCCACAAACTTATCCGGTTCTTGTTAGAAAATATCATGAAGATGGCATTAGTGTTGTCTTTTTTTTTTGTTTCACCGCCATATTAGCTGTTATTATCGGTGTTATTGGTTAAATATTTCGTTTTACAAATGAATGATCATCAAAATGAACCAGATCCAAAAAAAAGCAAATCATCAGAGTGAGGAGAATGTTGAGGTGGGAGAAGATGACAATAGCAGTGGGTGTGATGAGTGAGACAGATATAATAATAATAATAATAATAATAATAATAATAATAATATAATAATAATTTATTTTTGTGACTGAGCATAATTCGTGTTGTTATTAAAATAATAATTTTTCGATACTTGATATACCTGACGTGCCAAGAATTCAAAGACTGAAGGACCCAGATTAGAATGAGAAAAATATAAACATACCAATATTGTTTTCCTTGTTCAGGAAATCATTGTAACGTTGTTTATACTTTAATAAATCACTTTTAATCACTTGTTCAGGACATTGTGAAGTTTTTACACTGAAATTATTTCTTTGGTGTATGTCAATATAAATTAATATTCACATTAATATTAGTAAATATAAATTAAGCTTAGAATTTAAATTCACATATAGTTTATTTGAAAACGTTGAGAGCAAGTATCGAAAAGTTAGGGGCGTTACTCAAAGAAATTAAAAGTGTAGTTCACAAGCTATGAAGCGACTATATTCTTTTCATGTCAGATTTAAAGATTTATTAATATAAGTATATTGAATTAATATTGTGACGTGAGATGGAAAATTTGCCATTACATATTTTTCCAGAACATTTTTCCACCTTGCAAATAGTTGTTTTCTTCTCTCCTTACAACCTCAAGAGCCTCACATGTATTCCTCACTATATTCCTGTGTATTCAGCGTAATGCTCTGTATTGTCGCTTCTATATACGACTACTAATTGAACAATAACATTTTCTCCGACAGAACATCGAATAAATTCCTCTTCTCATTCTGTACGAAACGTTCTTTCCTGCTCGTAGAGACACAGAGGGTTTGTAGAGCGACATGGTACCGACACTGATACCTTCAGTACGTGAGCGAGACAGAGAGCAATGTACAGGAAACTCCCCTTACCAGTATGAACGACTTTGATTACACGATGTAATCACGATACCCAGTTTGTTCACCGCTGATCTACATGAAACAATAACTGCGGTCTCTATGGAGACGATGCATGACAACAATAGCAATGCCGTTGCTGTGTTACATACGTTCTGAATATTAGAAAAATGTTCAACTCATTCAGAACAGCGGTAAGATATTTTTCCCATAATCGAAGAGTACTGGAGTTTGGAGCCACATCAATTGGCGTAGGGTCCCTGATAGGCACAGGATACGGTATATATAAAATCATCACCGGCGAGAAACGGATTGGTCCTCAGGGGCCCTATCCCAAAGAGATCCTATTCAAGGATAGGCACAGGCGCCCGAAACTGCGCGAGGAGGACCTGAATACCCCATCTGAGGAAGAAATCAAGGTCACCGACTACTCCAAATATCTACCTCGACAACCAGAGGAAGGACAAGAGCCAGGCCAGAGTAGTCAGGGCGGGCAGTTGGCAGGAGAAGAAACCCCACCGCCAATCTTTATTCCTTACAGCAGGAGAAACACCGGCCACTTTGTTGTTGTGGAGGGGGGTGAATTGAAAAGGGTCTACTCGGAAGAACTAGCTCCCGAAATTCCCGAAGATCAGGGACAAGATGCAAAGAAGGGGGACGACGAACCGTCCTCATCCCCTCCCCCAGCCCCTCAACAATAAGGTATGAGTTTACACTTTCAACTTACAGTATAATAAGTTATATATATATATCATCATCATCATCACGGGTTGAGCCGGTAGGCCCGTTCCGTCCCCATTAGAATTGTTCTCTCCAACGAAACCTCTTGGAGCATACTTTGGAGCTTTCTTGGGAATTCGGTGATCCTCCATCCTTTCTAGATGTTCCATCCACCTATTTCGTTGATTTGTTAACTTTTGTGTTATGCTCTCTATCCCTAATTCTTTTGTGATATCTTCATTCCTCTTGTGTTGTAATAAAGAATATCCCGCCACTGATCTTAGGAATTTTATTTCTGAGGCTTCTAGTCGTCTTTTGTCTCTTTCTGTTAAGGTCCATGTCTCTGCTCTGTAAAGTAGTATTGGAAGGGCTACTGTACGAGTTTTAACTGTATTTCTTTCATTGTTCTTTTTCCTAAGCTCCGTCTAATTGTTCCGCATATACCTTGAAATCTATGCATCTTTTCTTCCATATCTCTTTTTTCCACATAAGAAATGTTGCATCCTAAATATTTAAAATTACTAACTTGTTCAATAATTTTGGAGTCAATAACTATTTTCGACTTTTTATGCCTTAGAAAGTATATAGAGATTGAGAGCTATTTTCCGTCATATGGCATGTTACGTGCACCTATTTTGAAGTGAAGCTATTTTTCCACTCCTTAGGGATAGAATTACATAGGTAGTTTCCTATTTTACTACAAATGGTAATAATCGCTGAAATTATGGAACTCAAAGAAAACTATTCCCACGCTGCAAATACTCAGAATCTCCCTGTCCTCGAGACTAACAAAATGAACTCTTATGAAATCTGATAGAACGCCGTGGGGAATTATATATCATTTAATGGCAATTCTCTTATTAACTTAAATTCAGATCGTGGAGTTATCATACTAACTTGCAAATTACTCCTTCCTTTAAAGAGTACCTTTAACAATGTACTGGTACTGCAGATGTTTTTATTCGGTGCTTTAGTAAAATGAAAATATCAAGATAATACGTTGAAGAAAACTGTACCACACCGCAAATCTTCACGATCTTTCTGCTGAAAAGTAAACTGCCCCAACTAGGATTGGTACACGGGAAGGCCAGGTGCCAGGGTGCCAGATTTGACGTTCGCGTTTGTTCTCTGTACAGGTTATCGTCTCCCGCCTTGCCGCTCTGGGTGCCGTGTCCTATGCCGCCGCTCCAGCTCATTACGCCGCCGCCTACGCCATCCCTGATGTTCACGCTGGAGTGCTCCTCGACACCCCTGAAGTAGCTGCAGCCAAGACCACCCACTTCGCCATCGTGGCCGCTCCAGCTCACTACGCCGCCGCCTACGCCATCCCTGCTGTTCACGCTGGAGTGCCCCTCGACACCCCTGAAGTAGCTGCAGCCAAGACCACCCACTTCGCCATCGTGGCCGCTCCAGCTCACTACGCCGCCGCCTACGCCATCCCTGCTGTTCACGCTGGAGTGCCCCTCGACACCCCTGAAGTAGCTGCAGCCAAGACCACCCACTTCGTCATCGTGGTCGCTCCAGCTCACTACGCCGCCGCCTACGCCATCCCCGCTGTTCACGCTGGAGTGCCCCTCGACACTCTCTACGTAGCTGCCGCCAAGACCGTCCACTTCGCCGCCCCCGCCGTCGTGGCCGCTCCAGATCACTAAGCCGCCGCCTACGCCATCCCCGCTGTTCACGCTGGACTGCCCCTCGACACCCCCTATGTAGCTGCCGCCAAGACCGTCCACTTCGCCGCCCCCGCCGTCGTGGCCGCTCCAGATCACTACGCCGCCGCCTACGCCATCCCCGCTGTTCACGCTGGAGTGCCCCTCGACACCCCCTACGTAGCTGCCGCCAAGGCCGCCCACTTCGCGCGCCCCCGCCGAGGCTCATGCTCTGCAGGGCCGCAAAAAGCGCAGCGTTGCCACTTACGCCGGTCCCAAAAATTATAGAATATACATGAAATAAAATTGTTGTGCCATAAAAAGAGAAAAAGGATGTTCCTTAATTATTATCTCTACCTTTCCATTGTTCCAAGTACCAAATTTCAAAACCTTATTCCAGATCAATGGAAGGAGGCCATAATCGTACCTATCTTTAAGAAGGGGGACAAGACTAACTGTAGTAACTTTCGAGGAATATCACTTTTGTTGACTTCGTACAAAATTTTGTCCAATATTCTTTTGAGAAGGTTAACTCCATATATAGATGAAATTATCGGGGATCATCAGTATGGTTTTAGGCGTAACAGATCAACTATTGACCAGATATTTTGTATTCGACAGATAATGGAGAAAAAATGGGAGTATAAGGGTACAGTACATCAGTTATTCATAGATTTCAAAAAGGCATATGACTCGGTTAAGAGAGAAGTTTTATATGATATTCTTATGGAATTTGGTATTCCCAAGAAACTAGTTCGATTAATTAAAATGTGTCTCAGTGAAACGTACAGCAGAGTTCGTATAGGTCAGTTTCTGTCTGATGCTTTTCCAATTCACTGTGGGCTGAAGCAAGGAGATTCACTATCTCCTTTACTTTTTAACTTTGCTCTAGAATATGCCATTAGGAAAGTCCAAGATAACAGAGGGGGTTTGGAATTGAACGGGTTACATCAGCTGCTTGTCTATGCGGATGACGTGAATATGTTAGGAGAAAATCCACAAACGATTAGGGAAAAACACGGAAATTTTACTTGAAGCAAATAAAGCGATAGGTTTGGAAGTAAATCCCGAAAAGACAAAGTATATGATTATGTCTCGTGACGAGAATATTGTACGAAATGGAAATATAAAAATTGGAAATTTATCTTTTGAAGAAGTGGAGAAATTCAAATATCTGGGAGCAACAGTAACAAATATAAATGATACTCGGGAAGAAATTAAACACAGAATAAATATGGGAAATGCCTGTTATTATTCGGTTGAGAAACTTTTATCATCCAGTCTGCTGTCAAAAAATCTGAAAGTTAGAATTTATAAAACAGTTATATTACCGGTTGTTCTGTATGGTTGTGAAACTTGGACTCTCACTTTGAGAGAGGAACATAGGTTAAGGGTGTTTGAGAATAAGGTACTTAGGAAAATATTTGGGGCTAAGAGGGATGAAGTTACAGGAGAATGGAGAAAGTTACACAACACAGAACTGCACGCATTGTATTCTTCACCTGACATAATTAGGAACATTAAATCCAGACATTTGAGATGGGCAGGGCATGTAGCACGTATGGGCGAATCCAGAAATGCATATAGAGTGTTAGTTGGGAGGCCGGAGGGAAAAAGACCTTCAGGGAGGCCGAGACGTAGATGGGGAGATAATATTAAAATGGATTTGAGGGAGGTGGGATATGATGATAGAGACTGGATTAATCTTGCTCAGGATAGGGACCAGTGGCGAGCTTATGTGAGGGCGGCAATGAACCTCCGGGTTCCTTAAAAGCCAGTAAGTAAGTAAGTAAGTACCTTCCCATTGTTGGCTTCAAAACTGCATATGCATGCATACATACATACATACATACATATATACATACATAGATACATACATACCGGTACGTACATACATACATGCATCATCTAATACATTACGTACATAAATATGGACACACAAGTCCATTTTACCATAAGTTACATGTATGCATAAGTAACTACTATATAGGGTGGAAGTGAAATAATCTTGCAGATTGAAAGAGACGATAGGGTACATTTAAATGAATATAAAATGTGAAACCTATCTTACGTTTTGTGATTAAATGCACGGTTTATTAGAAAATTAAGTTTGAAGTTTCAGCAGTCCGGCTACATCGTCGCTAAACACTCTACTCGTATACAGATGTAAGAGGGCAACGAACTCGGCGACTATCTGTGCGTAAGCTGCCAAGACGTTTTCACGCGTTCGCTTCATGCAATGCTTTGAATTTAGGAGTTTTTAAAATTAAATTTATAAGAAAACTGTTCACGCTATTGAAATACTCCAGAAGGATAAATTATTCTTTATTAGATTTCCTATCGATATGGGCAAAAATCACGATCTTACTCGCAATAGTTACCGAATAAGCGTGGGCATCAGTAGTACATGTCGCACGGAGTCGAACGCAACTACGTGATCTCCCTCCCTCCACACCCCTAGCTGTTCACCATACCGGGGTACCTGTCAGACCGGTTGAGGTACTGGCAGTCAGCGGTGGATTGCAGTAAAAAAAATTTCGCTAAGGAAGCTCCTGAAGTAAAAAAAAGTCGAAAAATATTACTTCCACAAAGAATGGAAAAATGGATTCTTTTGTTGCGAAGAAGGGGAAATTGTTAGGTGCTTATGATGCTACAAAACGTTACTGGCAGTGAAGAAGAGCAACGTTCAAAAGTAAAATATCCACATCTTCGGAGTTTTGTTATGAAAATTGCTTTTATGTTTGGCTCAACCTACACTTGTGAACAGTTGTTTTCTCAGTTGGCCATTGTAAAATCCAAATCAAGATCACGCATTTCAGACGAAAATTTATTCCATCAGCTCACAATTGCAATGTCTGACATAACTCCAAATTTTGAAACACTTGCTGATTTACGTGACGAAGAAGAATAAACGAATCCTTTCTTTTAAGGGCATGAGTCAATTGACGTAAATTGACAAAAACAACAAAGAACTACAGTAAGAAGTTTAAAAAAGAGCCTAATTGTTGTTTTTCTGTTTCTTAGTAATGTGCTTGATATTTTGTTAAGAATCTATTTTTCCTTAGTTTCATAATTTTATTTTCAAAGGATGCAAATTAGTGACTGATGCCCTTTCAAAACAAATAGGTTCAGATTATGGCATTACTTTTTAACTGTTGTGGAACTGTACGTTTTATATCATTTTATAAGGCTTTTACAGTAATTGTTTAAATTGGAAATACAGTTACGTTTCAGCTTTTTGTAAAATAGTTTGTATTTGTTTTGGAAGATTTGTTTTCATTCATTGTCATTATTCATAAAAATAACATTTGTAGAAAACTGTGTATCTTTTTGTCTTGCGTAATTACTTAACGTTCCGTGTTTCAATACTTCACGCGATCCACCGCTGAATATTACGTTAACAGGTGATGCGTGTTGCAGCACTCAGGGTAGTACGGCGCATCTCTTTAAATGCCCACGCCTGCATTAGAGGCATACTCCATCCGTTGAACGTCCCCTTCTCATACAGTCTATACCGCGTGCGTAGTAAACTTTACGATTCTCGTGGCAATTCCACGAAGTCTAGTAATAACAATATAGCCCTACCAGTGTTTGCTTGTGAATCCGACTGCAATTCATTTTTAATGGTATTCAAAAAGGTAGCCTAGGTAGATCTATTCTTGACCTGTTCATTGTTAATGGAGCTATTCGAACTGATAGAAATATAGCAGGCCTAATAACGAATGAAGTTTAAAACCGGCTGGAATACAGATAGGTCTGAACACAAAACTATAACGGATGGAGAACGTACAGGCTACAGTTATCGAGGCCCTAACAAATGTAAGAAAATTCATTTAACATATTTCTGATATTTCTGCAGTAAGCAATTCAGGCACTGCTCACATCTTAACACAAAATCATCACAGTCATCCTAATAAAATTTGTTGGCTTATTCTCGGTTACAGTTAGGCCTATGTTTTTCATCTTAAAGCTAGGCCTATGTGAAAAAAATAATAATAGGCCTAATCTCCCGATTTGCGTGTGGATACAATTCTTGTTTAGAAACTACATAAGAAACTGATCAGTCCTTCTGCGATGTGGTCGTCCTATTTATCTCTATGTCCTCGGGGAAAAGATTAACTTAGGCTAGGCCTACAGTGTAGGTCTACAATCTTAAAAGGTAGTCACTATGGTGGCATCCTGAAAATTTATTGTCTCCACCTTTGTTGACAGTTATGGTTTTCGCTAGCCATCACTATTATTTCTTTTTTCCAGTATTAGTTGGAGCAACAACAATAACAAGTTAATAATAATAATAATAATAATAATAATAATAATAATAATAATAATAATAATAGTAATAATAATAATAATAATAATAATAATAATAATAATAATAATAATTTTCTCTGATTGAGGTTCTGACTGATAGGCCTACATCTATTAGCCCATAAGGCAGTACCTCTCACTTGACGATAGCCTTTGTGTCAGAGGAAGAACAATAAGTTGTTTGTATACATCTGAAGTCTGATTAGTGTAATATAGTCAACGGTGTCTGCAATGGAGGAGGAAAGGAATTGGCCACCCTACCACATTATCTCATGGCCTACTTGCGTCATAAGTGGTGCCTTCTTGGTATCACTTGTGAGGTTCAGACCTGTCTTCGGACAGTTGACAAAACAACAACAACAACAATAATAATAATAATAATAATAATAATAATAATAATAATAATAATAATAATAATAATAATAATAATAATAATAAATGTGAATGCAGCATTTAAAACAAGACTGCGTTATGAAGAATTTCCAACGAAAAAGTAATGAAGTAAATCAAGAGCAGAATTTCACTATGAAGCCCAAGTGAGCTGTGCTGATGTACACACGACAACCTCGCCCGCGAGGTCACGGCTCCGGGTCGATTTCTTAAATGTCAGACATCAAATGTGCGATGCGCGGACAGACTCCGCCCTCACCCCGCCCCTCTCGCGCTATTGGCCGCGGCGTCAGGTTGGGGAATGGCCACAGGTGAGAGCCGCCATATTGTTTATTTTGTTGATGGATCGAATTCCTTCAGCTGGTATTGCGACATCACGCCAGCTCGCAGACAATTTCCGTTCATCCATTTTGACAATATTGACAATACGCCTTCCTGGACTCCCCGGTAGCCGCTTTGCAAACAGCTTTTAATGAAATTGAAGCTGACATTAAACATTTATGACTTCCGTCAGACGAATGAGTTTATTTACATTCTAATTATGATTAAGATCAGATTAAATAAGTGAATTCTTTTGACTATCGCTGTGGAGTAACGGTTAGCATACCTAACCGTGAAACGAGCGGGGCCTGGTTCAAATCCTAGTTGAACAAGTTACCTGGTTGAGGGTTTTCCGAGGTTTTCTCTCAACCAATTGAAGCAGAATTGCTGGGTAACTTTCAACGTTGTATCTCGGACTTATTTTGCCATAATTTATTCGCATAGGCCATCATTATTATCACTGCCACAGCCCGGGTTAAGTTCACGATGCAGTGTACTGTAAGTTATTCGTACAAGAGCGCGATCGTTCGGCGACAAATATTCATAGAATAGGAGTGGTAAGTAAATAAGCCTCAGGCTATGGTGCAAGCCTTCAGACCTCTCGTCCGTAGAAATAAATAACAGGATTCTTTAGTCCGCTGATGTCAAGCTCAAATGCAAGCACAAACTAGGCTACTTAGTGCAGTATAAAAATAATCGGGGCAAATGACGTGATACAGTGCCAGTGGCATTGGGTTCAATCCAAGTCAAGTGGGTATAAATGAAGATATTTTAATAGTAGTCCTATTCCGTCCCTGTTGTGGATTTAGAAAAGGCTTTTGACAGAGTGGATTGAAATAAACTGATGGGGATCTTAAAGAAAATTGGCGTGGATTGGAAAAAGAGAACAATGTTCAGTAATCTTTATATGAAACAACGAGTCAAAGTCAGGACAGCAGAAGAAATGTCAGAAGGAAGTGAAATTGGGGGAGGAGTACGCCAAGGATGTCCTTTATCACCTATCCTGTTCAACATATAGACTACTTGGAGGATTTAGTGAAGAACTGTTTTCAGAACATGGGAGGAATGATAGTAGGAAGAAAAAGAATAAAGTGCATAAGATTTACTGATGATATGGCGTTGTTAACAGAAGAAGAAATGATACTAAAGGATATGCTACTAAACGACAGCTGTAAGTAGTATGGGATGAAGATAAATGCATATAAGACGAAGAGCATAGCCATAGGAAGAAAAATACAGAAGATAAACTTACGAATTCTAAACGAGGCAGTAGAGCAAGTACTTGGGGTGTAGGCCTTACTATAAGCAGTAATATGAGCTGCTGCCAGGAAGTCAAAAGGAGGATAGCAATGGCCAAAGAAGCTTTTAATAAAGAAGGAGCATCTTCTGCGAACCTTTGGGAAAAGAAGTAAGGAAGAGACTAGTGAAGAGTTCTGTATGTAGTGTGGCATTGTATGGGGCAGAAACATGGACATTACGACGAAGTGAAGAGAAGCGAATAGAAGCATTTCAAATGTGGATATGGAGAAGAATGGAACGTGTGAAGTGGACAGACAGAATAAGAAATGAAGCTGTGTTGGAAAGAGTGGTTGAACAAAGAATGATCCTGAAACTGATCAGGAAGATGTAAAGGAAATGGTTGGGTCATTGGCTGAGAAGAAACTACCTACTGGAGGATGCATTGGAAGGAATGGTGAACGGGAGAAGAGTTAGGGGCAGAAGAAGATATCAGATGATAGGCGAAATTAAGATATATATATATGGATCAAATGAGAAGACAAAGAGGAAGGCAGAAAATTAAAGATTGGAGAAGCGCAGAGTAGAACTCGAACAGGACGTATTGATGGGAGGCCATGGCTCAAAATGAGCCGAAGCGCCATAGTAAGGAAGAGAAGTCCTCGAAGAAATTTGAGATATTCAGGAAACGTGCTGGAAGGGATGTGGGCAGCAAGCGTGTCGAATCCTGCCCTCTACCTGCGCGTAATGATTTTACAGCCCCCTATATACCACCCCGGCACTCGTTAGCCGCATTACTGGAACAACGCCGTTCCCACAGTAGCACCTCCATTGTCTCCGCATGGGACGAGCCCTGCGTTCTCAAATGAAAACTTCACGGAGACAAATCCCTAAAATTCATTACACAAAGTTATGATCTTCCTTTAGTGACTGCACACAATACCACACAGATGTGTTAAGGACAGGGAGTGAGAGTCTTGGTTGTATGGCTCCTTGCAGAGGTGTAGCTGATTCTAAGTGAATAGGTCGCTTCAAAATGATTTCACTATTTGGAGCAAGCGGACACAGACAAGAAAAACGTTAGTCCTCCTCATTTCAAAAAAAACATCAGCATCACAATCATCATCATTACTATCAACTACATGGATTAGGCTGTGTCAGCCTGTTCCGGCAATATTTCCCCACCTCTCTTCTTCTTTGTTAATCTGCTGTCGTACGTCTTCAAAAGCCGTTCTGCACAATTTTGCTGATGAATGGTTTATTTTGTCTTTTATAATTCGTATCTCCAGTTCTTTGTGTACATCTAGATTTGTTTTATTTTGTCCATTATAATAGGCGTAGTGTGCACGCTTTAACATAATCTAAGGAACATCAAATCAGCAGCCTATGTCCTACTTCTCTCTTTTGCTCCCATTATCCTGCCATGTTGCAGATTAGATATCACCAGTGTTTTATGTAGTCTAATTCCAATTTTAGTTCCTTTCTTCTTATTCTTCTTCTTCTTCTTTTTCCTAATGTATTTTTATTATTTTGCAATTAATAGCCTGGAATTTGATAATCTTATGTTAATAACCTCGTCCTTATCATAAGTGAGTAGCTAAGTGAGCTTGTCTATAGGCCTAAGTGTCTTTTCTAACATTTTGTTAGACCTAACAGGGGACTTCCCTCTTCAGTAAAACAAAACTGACCTATGTAAATATTGAGGACTCAGTGGGTGAAAAATGTATAAAAGTTTAATAAAAAACGAGCGAAATTAGCTATAGCCTGTTATTAAACTTTTTTGTTTGAAATATCTCAAAGAATAACCCTCTGAAATTAAAGACATTACTTCGGTTCATCTTGTATATTAGAAGACATAGCCTAAGCGGATAACTGGGGTATGAGAAATAACTTTAGAGGTGAGTTGGGTTATTGGGTTATTTTACGACGCTGTATCAACATCTAGGTTATTTAGCGTCTGAATGAAATGAAGGTAATAATGCCGGTGAAATGAGTCTGGGGTCCAGCACCGAAAGTTACCCAGCATTTGCTCGTATTGGGTTCAGGGAATACCCCGGAAAAAACCTCAACCAGGTAACTTGTCCCAACCGAGATTCGAACCCGGGCCACCTGGTTTCGCGGCCAGACGCGCTGACCATTACTCCACAGGTGTGGATTTTAGAGGTGATGAATGACGATTGTGACAAAAATATAATTATAGCCTACATAAGAAGTGAAGTTGAAAATGAACTTAAACATTGTCATTTCGTTAGCAATTAGGTAGTCAATAACATACAATTGCATGAATTTCCTGATGACGATGACGACGACGATCATGATGATGATGATGATGATGATGATGATGATGATGATGATAATAATAATAATAATAATAATAATGTATTCCAAGCATAGCATTATTTTATTTCGAGCCCTTATACGAAATTTTGCACAAAACTAATTTACTGAAACTCCAGTCAAGAGACCATTCACACAAACGTTCCCCATTATTGCAAACATAGACAACTGTTACGACAAATTTTCTGCCTTCAGCCTTCGTTCATTAGCTACTGGCACAAAAAAGAGCCAGATGTCAGCACGCCATTTCGAAAACATTGCCAAATTTGTTTCTATCGACCCTAACCGGCAACTTCAAAAATTGTAAAGTGAGGTTTCTCTTGTGCTGTGCATGCAGGGTGATTTACTTATTCCTGTTTCTCGGACACATCCCTCAGAAGTCGAGTAATCCTGATTTATGAAAGACGTGCTGAGGGCCGAACTTCCGCTATTAATCAGGCTTCCTGCTGTCAGTCACTTGTTCGCAGAGAAACAAAATCAGTCCGACAGCCACCACATTGACCTTCTCTACGGCGACAGACTTTGAGCAAGTGCCGCCAAAGACAACTGAAGCTGCTCCAGCTCTCGTATTACAGGGCAGAGAAAACTATGCCCACTGCATGCAATAAATCAGAGGGTTTCGTTTTGCTTATTTTTGTTTGTTAGTGATCCCTCTTCAGTCAACGCGTAGCAGCTATTGACGTAGGCTTACCTACTTAAAAATTTTTAAATGTTTGGTCCCTTCCAATTAGAAAACTTGTAGGCCCTACAGGCATAGAATCACGCACACACACACATATACATGTAAGTAATATGTTATAGGGTGGATGAGGGTAATTGTAAACAGGGGTTAATTGTAAACAAATGCTGTCAATATAAAAATTTTAATTCGGGATAATATTTAAATTAACATGTTGGCTAACCTACAAAGCAGTTTGGAGCCAAATAGGAGTAACTGCTTAGTTGTGAACGAATGTTTTGTAAGAGTCTGCAAGAAAAGTGTAAGTAAACGTACAGTGCTATTTTTTTTAAGAATATGTTGTTTTTATGAGTAACGTATAGTAGTTAACATTTATTACAATGGTTTTGAGATCTCCCACAACCTCAGTTTTAATTGGTTCGGGGTAATTGTAAACATGTTTTACTATGGCTATATTTCGTACTTTCCAGTAATTAAAGAGACCCCCACCCAACTACACTGTAGAGGATTTAGAGAGGGTTGTCACAGATGTGAAAAATAGTAACTACAGTTATCGTGAAACTCAGGAGAGTTACTGAGTTCCTATATCGTCATATATCATAGGTTAAAGGGACGAAATGTACCAGTGACCAAAATTGGAGTTGGAAAGAGTACTGGTTGGATCACTGGCTGAGAAGTAACTGCTTACTAAAGGATGCACTGGAAGGAATGGTGAACGGCTGGACGGGTGAAGAGTTCGAGGCAGAAGATAGGCGACAATAAGATATAGGCCTAAGGCTCATATGCGGGGACTAAGAGAAATGCAGAAAAGAGGAAAGATTGAATAATGTTGGGTTTGCACGCAGTGAAAGACCTGCCCTTGTGCAGAAAACTATGAATGAATGAATGTATATATTTTATGTAGGCCTACTTAGGTCTACATAACTTACTTTTATTTCTCAATAGTAGGCCTATACCTACAGTAGGCTAATGTAAGTTTGCTTTTAAAAATGTAGGCCTACTGAATTTTAAGTTTGCGTCTAGCAGTTATGACAAGAAAATAACAGGAGAAATAGAACCTCGACCAGCGACTTGGTAGAAATTTCATTTGGGCGAAATTTTAATAATAATATGAGTGCGACCTACGTATAATTTTAATTAGGCCTAATTATGGCTTATTTAACGACGCTCGCAACTGCAGAGATTATATCAGCGTCGCCGGTGTGCCGGAATTTTTGTTCCGCAGGAGTTCTTTTACATGCCAGTAAATCTACTGACATGAGCCTGTCGCATTTAAACACACTTAAATGTCACCGACCTGGGCCGGAATCGAAACTACAACCTCGAGCACAGAAGGCCAGCGCTATAAATACTACGCTACGCAGGGCGACACCTACATACATATCCCAATGTCTTGAAATAGGGATATTTCTGCTGCAAGTAGCACATGCATTGAGATTCCGAAGATCAGTAGGGCTAATAATCTCCTCCTAACATCTTACCACGATAACGACCATAATCTGTCGTGTTAAAAACATACGATCGTTGGTTGCATGAGACTTCAGGACTAAAACGTAGCTCCCTTTAATCCAACAGTTAACTCTGAAAAGAGTCCGCTGAAAACTTTATGAAGTTTACCTTGGAGCAACTAGAAGGACTACCAGGAACATAAAATTGATTTATTCTTTATAAGATTTTCATTACGATCGGTAACAATATAGGAACGTGCAATGAATTGCCACAGTAATACATCATACCCTTTCTATTTATAAATAAAACGGTATGTTATCTAGCTATATAAAAAGTAGTGACAAAAAGGAAACGAGACCACAAAAGCTGTCAAATAAGATATACAGTAATGTTAAATGTAATACCTACGAATCTTGCGATAGAGGTGTGAAAGATTTCGCACACAATAAAGGGGGAACGGGAACAAAGCACAGAACAAGCACATGGCGTTTTCTTCCATATTTAGGGTCTGCCATATAGCGTCTATGAAGGTTTTTTGTGTTAAATTAGTTACAGTGACACCTTTTTTCAATTTTCAGTATCGATTTAAGAAAATAGTGTTTATTACAGTAGCGTTTCAAATTCAGAGAAAAATCTCAGGTAAATTCTTCTTGGAACCCTTATATCGTGACATAGAAATAATATAGATCTATAGGCCTACATTTATATGTAATATCATATTACGATAGTATCCTTCAGTAGGGAGTTTACTCTCAACCAGTGACCCAGCCAATTCCTTATGGTGAACGGGAGAAGAATTCGGGGCAGAAGAAGATATCAAATGATAGACGACATTAAGATAGGCCTATATGAATCATATGCGGAGACTAAGAGGAAGGCAGAAAGTAGGAAAGGTTTGAGAATGCTGAGTTTGCAGCGAAAGATCTGCCCTTGGACAGAATACTATGAATGAATGAATATGATAATGTCGACAATTTGTTTCATAGCTTGTACGGAAAATCCGATCCCCAACCTAGCTAGGTATTTTAACTAAAAGCGACAAAGATTTAAAACTGGAAGATTTGGAATCGTTTTTTAAGATAAGAACTATTTCTATCACACACCAAGATTAAAATGATAAATATAATATATACAGAATGTCTATGCAGACAGGTCCCGCTCCAACCTCTACCTAACAAAATCTGTTGGCGAACAGTGAGTGGTCGTCTTGCGTCGGCGTACGGATAAGTTCATGCACGCTTCCCTACGCAGATCCACTCTCTACTTCTTAGCTTCCTCGGAAGGAATGCTCGACACTACCACAGTCTACTATATACAGTCACGAAGCTTGAGTTTTGAGGGTGCTAGAAACAATAGACTGTGACGGTACTATTTTGCATTGCCTGTAATGAGGCGATATTAGCGATTCTAGTGGTGAGCAACTATCTAATGTTTGCATATTTACTACGTATTGAGCTTCGCGACTGTATATACTAGTCTGTGACTCTACCATAATATAAGCTGACGAACATTATAAGCTTACTATTTGGCTCCGCCAGTCCACAGTTCAGTCTCTCTGTAGGAGTGGTTGCAATGACGTTAGATTGCGTGTTATTCTTCTGATTGTGTTAGTGAAGTATTTAGATTTAGGTTAGGAGTGGTCTTCTGCTGCTGTTGCTACGTGGAACGGTAACATTAGGAAATGTTCTTGCAAATCGTCTTTTTACCGTTCCGCAATCACTCTTTTTAGATAAGTCTTTGCCATGAAAATCCTTTGTTCTAATGTAAATTGCTTTGGCGCCATGCGAGCAAGCTAATCTGAACACTTCACTAACATAACCAGAAGAATAACAAGTAATATAACGTCAACACAATCACTTTTAAATTAAACACTTCACTAACACAATCAGAAGAATAACACACAATCTAACATAAACATAACCACTCCTAAGGTTTGCTGCGTACCCAGATTTCGAGTAGGCAACCACTCACGTACCTAGGCCAACCCCCTCCGTGCGTCGCCAGCTAATGTTCGAGGAATAGACCCGGAATGGAGAGACGTTGACGGAATGATGTCGATGCCTAATATGGAGAAATGGGAGAACCCAGAGAAAAATCCCAACTGGAACCTTGCCCGCCACAAGTGTTAGGTCTACTATGGATTTTTCAATCAAAACTATTATCGCTTACTTTCATTCATTCATTCATTCATTCATTCATTCATTCATTCATTCATTCATTTATTCATTTATTCATTCATTCATTTAGTATTCTGGTCAAGGGCAAGTCTTTCACTACAAACCCAGCACTCTTCAATCCTTCCTATTTTCTGCCTTCCTCTTTCTCTCCTGATATGATCCATGTATCTTATCATCTGATATCTTCTTCTATCCCAAACTCTTCTCCCGTTCACCATTCCTTCTAGTGCATCCTTCAGTAGGCAGTTTCTTCTCAGCCAGTGACTCAACCAATTCCTTTTCCTCTTTCTGATCAGTTTCAGCATCATTCTTTCTTCGCCCACTCCTTCCAACACAGCTTCATTTCTTATTCTATCTGTCCATTTCACACGTTCCATTTTTTTCCTTATCCACACTTCAAATGCTTCTATTAGCTTATATGTTCGTAACCTTAAGGGAGGGATTAAGCTAGAAGAATTCCCGGTACGTATTCTCTGCGATATACAGAGATGTTCCGAAAATAGGAAGGAAAGAAAAATTGAAGCGATGAAATCTATAACCATTCAAGTCCATTTACACAAGTTTCGAGAAAAATGCAAAAAATAAATAAATAAATAAACTTTTTTTTATTTCTTATCTAATTATTATTTTTGCACTAATATTTCTGGTTGTGTTAGAGATCAAGACAAAGTAGTATACCAACTTTTAAAGTCTTAACACTTGTGGAAATATCCAAAACTTAGTTTGAAATTTGCAAAAAATGAATGACCAGAAGTAGACTTCAATGGTTATTGATCTCACTGCTTCTGTTCTTTCATGTGCCTGGGATCAAATCGACGACCGTCCAGTGAATCTTCATACTGAGCCAGTACCAAAAGAAGACGCATAATCAATAACCGTTTAGAATACAACGTTGTGAAACTAATTCTAAAGAAAGAAAGCAAGGTGGTCGTTCTGGAAGGCACAAATTCAATTGTCCTTGTCAGAGGAGACGAAGTGCTAAGGAATCACAAGGCATTTTGAAAAGAACACATTATGGTGTAATAATGCGGGGCGAATTGGGGCTGAAGCGCCCTCGTGAACGGCGTATCATACCGAATTAACATCTTCGTGTGAGACTCTGTCCTCTGCAGACCTGAGCGTTCCGCTTCAACCGCCATTGTCTCAGGGGATATGTCTCCTTTCTGGAAGGAGATGTCACAGTAGCCCAAAGGAATTCTCGAGGCAAGTTCACAGCATATTTCACACGAGTAAGCAGCAATGATAAAGGGATTAAACAAAGTCGCTGTCACTTTACATGGTGATCAAGGATATAATTGCAGCACAAGGCGCGGAGAATATTTTTGGAGCGCGGGGGGTTTATTGCAGCAATAAACCTAAACACTTGTCTTGCCCAGACAATGGCTGTCTTCACTGGCAGATATACTACAGCTTGTCTGACCCATCGATCAGCTACTACCAGGGGGGCCTCTTCCTCGGACCTTGGTGACTCCAGACCTCACGTCATGTTTTCCTTGCTGGATAAGAAGTGTCATCGCAGTTACGAGAATGAAATAAAGCAGGATGAAGAACTTACCATCGCAACCTGTTGAGAACGCTAAGCCAGAGTTTCGTAAACTCTTTTCCTACGTTTAAAATAATAAAGATTTAGTTTGATTCACTTATGTTACTGTAAGCTGTTTATTTATTTCGATTCATTATGTTATCTATGTTATTTTTGTCATTTTATTTATATTGCCGTTCCGTACTTTATTTACTTACTACTTATTTATTTATTTATTTATTTATTTATTTATTTATTTATTTATTTATTTATTTATTTATTTATTTATTTATTTATTTATTTATTTATTTATTTATTTATTTATTTATTTATTTTTTATTTATATTTACTTACTTTACTTATTTATTTGTTCATTCATTCATCCATCCATTTATTTATTTACTTATTTATTTACTTATTCGTTTATTTATTTATTTATTTATTTATCTATTTATTTATTTACTTCCACCTACTTACTTTACTTATTTATTTGCTAATTCATTCATCCATTTATTTATTTACTTATTTACTTTACTTATTTATTTGTTCATTCATTCATCCATTTATTTATTTATTTATTTATTTATTTATTTATTTATTTATTTATTTATTTATTTCTACTTACTTACTTTACTTCAGCTGGCTACGGACTGGAAGGTCCGGGGTTCGATCCCAGGTGTTAACAGGATTTTTTCTCGTTGTCAAACTTTCAGAACGGCTCCGAGGTTCACTCAGCCTCCTATAAAATTGAGTACCGGGTCTTTCCTGGGGGTAAAAGGCGGTCAGAGAGTGGTACCGGCCACACCACCTCATTCTAATGCCAAGGTCATGGAAAGCATGGGGCTCTACCTCCATGCCCCCTAAGTGCCTTCATGGCATGTTACGGGGATACCTTTACCTTATTTTTTACCTTATTTATTTGTTCATTGATCCATTTATTTATTTATTTATCTATCTATGTATCTATCTATTTCTACGTACTTTACTTATTTATTTGTTTGTTCATTCATCCATCTATTTATTTATTTATTTATTTATTTGGCCTATTTATTTATTTATTTATTCATTTATTTATTTGTATACATATTTATTTATGTATTTATTTACTTACTTTTTATTTTTTACACATTTATTTATTTATTTATTTATTTATTTATTTATTTATTTATTTATTTATTTATTTATTTATTTATTTATTTATTTATTTATTTATTTATTTATTTATTTATGTTATCGCTATTATTTATTTCAACTAACTTAATTTACTCTATAACGTTTATTTCTTTTAATTTATAGGCCTACTTGGTTTACTGAATGTTAGGCTCTATTTAGTTAGGCCAATTTAGCTATTTGTTTATTGATCTCGATTTATATAATCATGTAATTCATTTAGCAAGTTCTCCACTATGATTCAAATTACAGTCTTTAGCGGACTCTGGTTTGATTATTATCAGGAAAGTGAAGCTTCATTTTAAAGACCGGCTGTAGCTGTACGAATAGCCGGCTTGGCGTTTTGCGAGCCAGACGGAGTCATGCACTTAAGCTTAGACTGGCTCATTATGCGCCCTATATATGTGATGATTGTCCAAGTCCGACAGGTGGCTGGGTAGCACTCGGGAATTCGATGCTAACAGTTGGGCCTTCTGCCTCGGCCCTGACAGAGTCAGGTCCCATCCCCAGACGAGTATCTGATAAGCCCG
Source organism: Periplaneta americana (assembly GCF_040183065.1). Lineage (NCBI taxonomy): Eukaryota > Metazoa > Arthropoda > Insecta > Blattodea > Blattidae > Periplaneta > Periplaneta americana. The sequence goes on along the minus strand of NC_091119.1, from coordinate 152,021,900 downwards.
ACCAATACGAGGTAATGTGTGGTGAGCACAATGATCCCTCCAGGCATTATAGCTGGTTTACGAAACCGGATTTCGCTACTCATTGTACCCAAGGGTACAAGCCAGGGCTTGTAACCTTGCCAAAATTAAAACATTGTAATAACGTAAAACATTGAAATGAAAAATTGAAAAATTAATCAGTATTACTAATTTACTAGTTCTAATAGCTGTAAAACTATGGAAGGATATTCTAGTATTGCGAGTTCTAAAAAGATGGGGGGATATTCCGAAACAGTACCGGCCTACCTTCAGACTGTAAATCTAATCCTCTGACAGCATGAAATAAATGCCTAGTAGGACCACAGTCTAGTATATGCAGTCACGAAGCTCAATACGTAGTAAATATGCAACCATAGATAGTTGCTGACCACTAGGATCGCCAATATCGCCTCATTACAGACAATGCGAAATGGTACCGGCACAGTCTTTTGTTCCTAGCACCCTCACAACTCAAGCTTCGTGACTTTATATACTAGACTGTGGTAGGACTATATTTGAAAAGTAAGTTATTTATTAATTTGTTCAAATCGACCACTGTGTAGGCCTACGTGAAGGCGTCAAGACTATGATTGAAAGTCCGAAACCAACTTAGGGTATGGATATTTGTCCATTGTCATTGTGATGTCCTGTATTGTCTCAGGTGGAAACCGGTGTCATGCTGACTCCAAATCACGAGAGTCCCTATGTGTATTCGTCCCAATGTAATTGGCTTGGGTTAAAATTCCGATATACTGACGTACAAACCCTAAAAATAAATCTCTTGATACATACGAACATGTTATCACTACAAAAATGTTCGGTTACATCGCACGAGTGAAAATTAAAATCACTTTGGCTTACCCACAGATAGTCGTCTTCATCATCAAGTCACTGCCACGGTTGCTTTTGTGAACTGAAACCCAGCCAACAGCGTTGCAGTTTAAGGGAAGACATCAGCGCGTATAAAATAGTTCAGCATCTAAAAAATAAGAAAGAAAGAATATGGAATAATATGATCATTGCAAGATTATTAAATACCGGTAGTTTATTTTTGAAAGACTGCAATTTTTCAGTCTTTACACAACTGTTTGCGTTTCTCAAGAACTCTTAAGTCTATAGAGAAGTAGGCCTAGAGGTCAGTATTACGTATTGATGATAGAGATGTCCGTTTTTGTTGACAATTTACTTGAACTTCATATACTGCAGAACTATCTATTTTTAAAATAATTATCTGTATATAACTAATGATTAGGATTTGAAGAGTTCAGAGCCATAGTGGGCCAAGCGCCATTTATTAAAAACGGAGAAACCAAATTAAAGTTAAGTGAATACCACAGTTTAATGAAGATTGACATATCAATCATATCATATAGTTTCAGTGTGTATACTTTATATTACTTGCTATATATTTCCATTGAATTATGGTAATAACTTGATTTTAACCCTTGTCTTCTACGGTTTTAATAAATGGCGCTTGGCCCACTAATGGTTCTGAACCTTTCATTTAACAATGAAGTCGTTTTATCATTCCCTTTTCTCAAACTTTTATACAATACATTAATTTTTTAATACAGGTCTTCTATGGTAGACACAGAAAAAAATTAAAACAGGTAGAGGAATTCCCGCCACTAAAAGAATTGCAAATAGCAAAGTGAATAGGCCTACATGCAATCTATCTAATAGAAATAATATTTAATATTAGACATTTGCTTTGTGTGCGTGCGTGCGTGTGTGTGTGTGTGTGTGTGTGTGTGTGTGTGTGTGTGTGTGTGTGTGTGTGTGTGTGTGTGTGTGTGGAGCCCTTAGCAGTTTAACATTATTTTCTTTACTTCTATGATGCAATATTTCCTGGGAACATTTTTTAGATAATTTTGAAATTGATAATGCCTATGCTATCTTCTCAGTTTGAGTCAATAATTACGGGATTAGATGACGTACTGTACTGTACATAACTTCCCCGCTTTAAGCTCAGAGAAAGTACCACTGACGTTAACATAAATAAACACGCTCGCACTGTCTTGGGAGTATTGAGAAAGACATCTTGTTTAGAGAGGAACAAATACAACGAATCCTATAGCTTCCAACAGGGCCTTCTACAAAATTAAAAAAAAAATCGTTTTGTCTCAGAAAAGAAACGAATGATTTAAAATTGCACGTTCATGTCCAGCCCGGACAACGCTATTGTAAAGTCTGTGTACACGGACACTTAGTAAGCGAGCGTCTCTCCAATTGTTTGATTTCTATTAAAGAAACAAGGAAGAGAAATGTTGTTTTGGTTCCAATGTCCGAGAACATAGCTACTTGCAGGGTCGTTGTGTTTCGCTTCCAGGGGTGCACAGCGCACACTCAGGTCCGAGCACGAAGCAGAAAGTTCTCTCATTCATTTTAACAAGTATTAAAATTGCTATATCTCTGTTATAGTTATAACTACTTAGGCCTATAAGAGAAAATGTATAATGTAATTTCACGACATTTATTTTATTTTTCAATGGTTTACTTTGTATGTAAAATCAACTGCCATCACATGTTTCCAAATACGCGTACAGTAATTATTTTCAGAGGGAAGTGAGTCTGTATATCTACTACCCTATGAATATTCTATGGACGTCAGTTGACAAGTGTTGTAGGCCTATGTTAATCATACTGTTAAGGAAGTTCTGATTCTAGATTGCCAGATATTGATAGAGAAACTCCATATAGTCTATAGGCCTATACTTACCCATGTCACTTTAAGAAAGGCATCGTGTGTATAATATACATATACATATAAAATTTAAAATTATGTTTTATTTAACGACGCCTGTAACTGCCGAGGTTATATCAGCATCGCCGGTGTGTCGGAATTTTGTCCCTTAGGTATTCTTTTACTTGCCAGTAAATCTACTGACATGAACCTGTCGCAAACATCCACGTGGGCAGGGATCGAACCAGCAACCTTGGGCACAGAAGGCCAACACTCCACCGACTGCCCCACCAGGACCGACTATACACATATCCCTATCGTAGGCCTATAAGATTATATACAATGTAGTGGTTTTTTTAGTTGGTTATTTAACGACGCTCTATCAACTACTAGGTTATTTAGCGTCGATGAGACTGGTGATAGCGAGATGGTATTTGGAGAGAGGAGGCCGAGGATTCGCCATAGATTACCTGGCATTCGCCTTACAGTTGTGGAAAACCTCGGAAAAAACCCAACCCGCTCCCGAGCGCAACTTCAGACCAGCAGGTAAGCGCGCCTTAACCGACTGAGCCACGCCGATGGCTTAATGTAGTGGTTATTATTATTATTATTATTATTATTATTATTATTATTATTATTATTATTATTGTTGTTGTTGTTGTTGTTGTTGTTGTTATTAAGACTTGAACCAACTTATAGTCTCTATATCGTACTTGACACAAATTATATTATAACACAATGAGTTAAAAATATTGTTCCAAAATAGGCCTACATCAAAAGTTTTTGAACGTAGAGTTTTAAGTTACCAAGGCGAACATCTCTTCTTGAAAAGAGTTTTTTGCGTTTACATCAAGATCATTCAGAGAGTGTGTAATGTGAAATGTGCTGAAAGAGAAAAGCCTATATTTGATTAAACAAGTTCATTGACTGTGATTGCATAAAGGTAATTTGTAAAGATATCAAATATACCAGCCGTGAATGGTTCTTATCTACTGCACAATGAACCTTCCTTCCAAATACATTTTTCTCTCCATCCGAACTCATAAACTTACAAGAAATATCTTGGGTACATACTGTAGTTATTTCGATAAAAGTTTTATACCATAGCTACAATAAATATGATGCGGCTGAAACAATAGTAACTTAATTATAGCTACAAATCCTGCGAACCCAGGATATTACGCTAGGAAAGAGAGCAGAGGTTTTATTCCTTCATAAAGGAATTGGCTGTGTGTCACGTATCTCATGTTTGTCCAGTAGTCTATGTCTTAAGCGCGCACTATCAAGTGCGCAATTCTTTTTATTTTAATAGCCTATTCCTAGTAATTACCAACTCCTACTAAATGTTATATTATTGTATAATAATCATATAAGTTTAACACCTGTAAATCTGACGTGTCATGAAAAAATATTTCTCCTCTGTGTGTATAACCTATTCGTATTGCTTAAAGAAAATTAGAAATAAATGAACAGGCTAAAGAAAAATTGTTCATAATTCTACACAACAAATTACAAGTGGGCCTATCTCATATGTACTAACATTACATTAATTCCTACTAATTTTTCGTCATCTCTGGTGGACTAGTGGATACCACGCTAACCATTGGAGCCAAGACTTACGGGTTCAAACCCAGTCGAGGGCAATAAAATCCTTAGCATGACTTCCTTCGGGAGGAAAGTAAAGCTGTGAGTCTGGATGGCAGATTTACTGCACGTTAAAGAATACTGTCCTTGATTGAGGACTTTATGTAAAATTTCTCAGCCATTTATCGTTCAAGTTAGATTTCAACGCTAAATAATCTATACAGTTGAAAGCATTGTTAAATAATAGTAGCCTATAGGCCTATTATGAAATAAGTTTATAGTGTTATATTTTATGGCATCAGTCAATTTTTAGGAAACGAGAGAAGCGATTTTTATAGTTTTGAAGAAAATTCAACAACTGTATAACATTATAAATGTGTTTCACACGTTATTTCTTGTACGACATCATTATACAACAATTATTAATAAAAATAATATCAGATTTGTAATGATGGGTAGTTTGATATCATGGTCTATGGAGAAAGAGGTTGCTATGACAACAATGATGTATTAAATATTATAGCATGGCAAATCGTTTCCTAATGTTGATTTGACGTTTTAGATGGCATGATAATATTTTTGTGACTCTATGCACAATTTTGACTAACTATAAAGGATGTTTAAAATGCTGATGTATAACAAAATATTATTACTGCTGCCACTACTACTGTACTACTATTAGCCTAGTACCGGTAGTAACGGACACTTTTTAATTCCCAGAAGCAGTCAACTATTAGAAAAAATCGCTGTACATCTTAATATAGTCTAATAACATAGGGCTACTAATAAAATGCGCTTGTCTTCCGAAGAAGCGGCGTTTCGTTAGTCAACAGTTTTATTGATATGGACTCACAGAGACGACAACAATGACAGGAAGTAGCTTTTGTACATCCCTAGCGATGGCTCGGACAACCAAAATAATGACTTTATGATCCTTGTAGAGAGGAAGCCATCAGCAAAACAAAACCCAGTCGCACAAAAGAAAATCCCGCTTTTTGTGTTTGCAATGTTTGCTTGTTGCTACGCCTCCTGCTGGCCTGCCTGCACATTGTCCGCAGCCAGCACCTGGGTCAGTCTTAAATCACTTGACTCGCTTTTGTTTCTGCAGTCGTCCTGTGTCGATTATCAGTCAAACTTTTTGGAGCAGTGACTCCTGCTGATTCGAAGCGAAGTCCTTGTCACAGAGAAAGCTTCCCTTTGTCACAATTCTGACTTCAATGCGTGAAACTGTGACATTCCTCGTTATGTAATTTTCCTCTATTGTTCTTTTTCTCTCGTTTTCCTTTTGTCCCAACATTACCTGCATTTTCCTCAAAAAAGTTCTCGATCATTGTCATTCTTTCAGTCAGTAGCTCGCAGAAGCTTCGCGCTGTATTACTGGAAGTAAGTTTACAATTCAAATACAGATGACTTGAAACACGCTATTATCTTTCTTAGGCATACTAATTTACTTACAGACAATGCATAGTTGCTATGAGTAGTGCTATTTATTTATTTATTTATTTATTTATTTATTTATTTATTTATTTATTTATTTATTTATTCATTCATTCATTCATCCATTCATTTATCTATTTATCTATTTATTTACTTATTTATTTATTTATTTATTTATTTATTTATTTATTTATTTATTTATTTATTTATTTATTTATTTATTTGTTTGTTTATTTATTCCTCTATTTCTTTATTTGCTTATTTATTTCTTGGGTTATTTATTATTTATTTATATACTTATTTATTTACTTATTTATTTGCTTATTTATTTCTTCGGTTATTTATTTATTTATCTATTTATTTATTTACTTACTTTTTATTAACTTATTTATTTATTTATTTATTTATTTATTTATTTATTTATTTATTTATTTATTTATTTATTTATTTATTTTCTCGTTTAATTAGTAATTATTTGGTCATCTATTTATTTAGCATATAAGTAGACCTATTTGCTTGTTAGTTTATTTTTTATTTACTTGTTCGTTGATTCTCTATTTATCAGATAGGATTACACTATCGTTTTCAATTTTTGTAATACAATCTGATAGTATGTCGTTACTCCAAATCGTAGTCTCTCTTTGAAGTTTACAATTTCTTGACATTCGAGAAAGCCGCCTTCAGAACATCATTTTCAGAACATCTATTTTCTTTTTCCTCACTTAATGCCAGCAATGATGATGATAATGATGATGGTGACAATAATAATTTACTTTTATTTATTTATTTATTTATATTTAATGTGCTGTACAACAGCCAGTGGCCAATTGCAGTTCAGCACAAATATAATAAAAACATAATACAAAAATAATTATTACACATAAATACAATTACAATTAATTATGACGATGAATGGATAATTAAGAATACTATGAGACAATGATAATTGAGTATAATGCCTAAAAGAATACATAAATGATAAATCGTTGCCAAGAGCAAACTAAGTCTATACATTGAAGGGATCGAATTCGCAGCCATGCATGTTGGCATTTTTAATGCATCTGGAGACTGGTGAAAGAAATTTCGAATTTCTAATATAGAAAAGTTTGTGGGCTCTCATATCTTTTGTTGGAATACGTAAGGTAATATTGTTTAAGAAAGAGTCACAGGATATATCACCTTTGAGAACTTTACAAAAGAACAGATAATCTAGCTCATGGCGTCTAGCATATAGATTTTGACAATTAAAATATTCACATTTTCTCTCATAACTATACCCGGAATTAATGGGCAGAAATCTGAATGAACATAAGGATATAAATTTTCTTTGTATATTTTCTAATTTAGCCGAGTCCGTAGTTGTAATCGAGTTCCAAACTACAGATGCATATTCGAGTTTCGATCGCACCAATGTATAGTATAGCATTAAAAGAGAATCGGGCGTGGAAAAAGAATAAGTTATTGACCGTATTATTCCTAACATTCTGATTGCGTGATTGTAAATGTGATCAACGTGACTATGAAAATACAATTTACTGTTAAAGAATATTCCCAAATCTTTTACGCAATCCGTTCTGTTAATTAGAACATTATTTAGATAATAATTAAATTTCAGTGAAGAAGTTTTTCTAGAAAAGCTTATTACATTAGTTTTGGATACGTTAATTTTCATACCATTGTCTTCCGACCATTTACCGGCTGAATTAATGTCACATTGAAGTGATTGACAGTCAGTACTACTACTTTTGATTGTACGAAAAATTTTTAAATCGTCTGCAATTAATAAACAGTCAGAAGTTATTTTTTTACATATGTCATCTATGAATACAATAAATAGGAGAGGTCCTAAAGTAGATCCCTGCGGGACTCCGCAATTTTATATTATAAGAATAAGAGTGCATATTAAACAGTCTTACACATGAAACCCTATTACTTAAATAATAATTTTCGAACCAATTTACGTAGCTTACAGAAAGGCCAATATTTCCTAACTTATGAAGAAGTATATTGTGATAATAATAATAATAATAATAATAATAATAATAATAATAATAATAATAATAATAATAATAAACATAAAAATTCAGTTTGGTAGACTAGTCATTTCAGAAAGAAGAAAAATTAAATTTTATGGCTATTGGGACAGAGCAATGAGAAAATACCATAATAATATAGCCTACATTATAATAGACACCATATAATATTTACAAATGAAACATTCAAGGCAACAGTCCCAACTCATGTTTCGGTAGGTCTACCATCTGCAGATAGCATTAGACATAAAACCGAAAATCGCACAATGTAGGCCCAAGAAGTTGTAGACTGACGTTTACTAGTAGATGAAGTGAAATTATTCTGAAATCAAAAGAAAGACTCAGGAAATCCCATCATTTCAACAGAAGATAGCTTCTTAGGCCCACTTCTCGAAGGCCTACCTTTTACGGAAGTTTACTGTACAACAATTAAACCTGTTCTTGCGAAAACTAAACGTCTTTAAGTATAGAAAACATGTCTTAAGTACAACCACAAATAAAACCACCATCGTATTTCAGAGGTTACGAACTGGACTCATGATCTGAGACTATGTTGGGTGGCCGGTTTGAATCTCACTTGGGATGATTATTATCCGTTACGCTCTTTCGAAGATTTTTCCTAACTGTAAAGGCCCATTCACAATGAAAATTAAACATAACCGTAACATAAACACAGAAGTTTGCGCTCAGGCTACCAAATGGGATCATTCACAATGATTCACATAAGCATTGACATAAACATTACCGTAAGACGTTAACATGAAAGTTTGCAAACACCAAACTTTCATGCTTATGCTTACGTGATTTGCAAACAGAACACAATCGTGGAGCGCTGAAGTATACGACAGAATAAGAGGAAATGACGTCGTTGTTATGTTTCTAAGGTGACCAAGTATGTTTGCTGTTAGCCTATGTTTATGTTCCCATCGTGAATGATGGTATGACTTCTTGATTTTACTGTAACGTTAAGTTAACGCTTACGTTATGTTTAATTTTTATTGTGAATGAGTCTTAAGAGGTAGATTACTTCAAGTAATCTCATAACGAATTCTGTATCCTATTTCGCCAGAATACTGTAGGCCTAATATCGGTATCGCTATTTCCACCAACGCTGAACGATCTCGCAGTTGCCGCAAGACCTATATAACTAAGTGGTGTCGGCCTGGGTAGCGTAGTCGGTACAGTGCTGGCCTTCTGTGCTCGAGGTTGCAGGTTCGATTCTGACCCAGGTCGATGGCATTTAAGTGTGCTTAAATGTGACAGGCTCATGTCAGTAGATTTACTGGCATGTAAAAGAAATCCTGCGGAACAAAATTCCGGCACACCTGCGACGCTGATATAACCTCGGCAGTTACGAGCTTCGTTAAATAAACCATAATTAAAAAAAAACTAAGTGGTTTAAAATAAAACAACCATAACAATCTGAGAATTCCTCCGATCAATCAAAGAGATGTAAGTAGCCCGAATTCGAAACTGACTTCTGACTAAAGGAATAATTATATACAATTAATATGTAGGCCTACTATAAATATTATTGTACATAAGTTACTTACAGGCCTAATTTCAATTTAAAATTCAATATAATGTGCAATATTCATACTAACAGGCCTAGGTCTATACATTTTGGAGATAAAATTTAGAAATTATAATAATAATAATAATAATAATAATAATAATAATAATAATAATAATAATCATCATCATCATCATCATCATCATGATAATCATAATCATAATCATAGATCTACTTGCGTTATCCGCTCACGAACAACAAACTCATAAATTTTCAACCAGAATCGAATTTTGCTAACAGCATTCGGTTAAATGGTTGAATCTTAAGAACCTTCTTCATTGATTGATGATTGATAAGAAGACTAATGAAAGCCAGTACAGGCTTGTTCCCGCCTTGCCCTTGTTGGACACCATTACTCACATCTTTATGAATGACTGCGCAAATCGTTTCGGTAAACAAGTTATAGAAGAAGACCAGTGTTGCGATTCCCTGTCAGAGACTCTCAAGCAAGTTTCTCTCGGAATACTTTCACTTGAGGGACCTCGCCAAATCTTCATTCTCAAAACTCCGACGCAAGTCCAGCTCGACACTGCACCGCCTGTCGCAGGATATAAGGATGAAGATCAAAGGTGAATGCAGGGCGTGTTATATGACGAGTAAAACAGAAAAGAACGTCTACCGGCGATTATAATGCAAAACATGTAAACAGTGTACACTGCAATAAGTAGCTACAACCTATAAATAATGCATAATGCTCATGTATGTCAGTAGTAGATTAATCCCTCGTAAGGTAATATATGAAAATAATGTAGCTACAAAAAAATTAAAATGACAAATCAAGATTAATAAAGAAATAAGTAGACTATTACGTAGGCCTACAAAGCAAAACGGAAATATCTGTTATGCCTGGAGAAAGAAAGAAAGAAAGAAAGAAAGAAAGAAAGAAAGAAAGAAAGAAAGAAAGAAAGAAAGAAAGAATGAATGAAAGAAAGAAAGAAAGAAAGAAAGAGAGGAGCAAGGAAGGAAAGAAAGAAAAGCTAACGTATGAACGTACTTACATCTTCGAAGATGTGATCAATATAGGCCTACGCGTAACAGGACGACGTGAAAATGAAATCGTTACGACTGACCATCTGTACATGCCTGATTGAAATGCTTCCGGTTCTCTTGCCATCTTGCATTAATTCTAAATAACTTGTCAAAATCTCCTAATTGCAGCATTAGGTCTAATGCTTCATATGATTGCCTGTTAATACCAGAAATGTATCTCGTTATTTCCTAATAATACACTATTGCATCGCACAATATCGTAACACCAGTACTGCAACGAAATACTGTATCTCCTAAACTACAGCACATCATCCCTTAGTAAAACACTACTGCGACGCATAATTATTTGTTCATCTATTTAATTCATTTACTTTTACTAGCAGAGTTAAGACCATAAGGCCTTCTCTTCCACTCAACCAGTAGGTCTATAAAATGCATAGCAAATATGAATAACAATAAAATATAAAACAATATAACATTGTAATAATAATAACAATAATAAAAATAATAATAATAATAATAGGCCTACCGTAATAGTAGTAGTAGTAGTAGTAGTAGTAGTAATAGTAGGCCTAGTAGTAGTAGTAATGGAGAAAAATTCGCTCCGGCGGCGCTGGGAATCGAACCCAGAATCCCCAGTTCTATGCACTGAGCGCTCATATGAGTGCGCTCCTGTGAGGCCTATATATGTGTCGAACATGGAGGACAAAAAGGAAAAAAAAAGCAAACAAACAATGGAGAGGAGCTCGATCCGGTGCTGTGGATTGAGTCTTGGCATAGCTCAGTGGCAGAGCGTTCAGTGCGTAGAACTGGGGTCCTGGGTTCGATGCCTAGTGCCGGAGCGATTTTTTCTCCGTTATTAATAAATAATTTCCTGCCATAGTTAAGGCCATCAGGCCTTCTCTTCCATTCAACCAAGATGAAAGCACATTCAGGAAAAAACATACTATCGCATCATCTGTTTGTTAAAGCCTGTAACGCATATCTCCTAATAATACTTACACTACTACTGAATCACATCACCCTGTTATAGCCTAATAACAGTACTGCATCACATCATCTGATAGGCCTAAGTTAATTCCAGTACTGTATCGCATTATGTCCTATTACACTAAGATGAATCGCATCATCCTCTGATAGTATCAGTTCTGCATGGCATCAACTCTGATAATCCCACTATAATTTCGCACAATCTCGTAACATCATCCATCACCAGGTATTAACGTAACACATCCCTCCAATAACAAACACAGACCCCTTAAATATGACAGGACACTTTCAAGCAGACTCCAAACTGTTAACGGGTAGCTGTCATTTTGAATTCTTGAATATAACTCCGGCTCCGAAGTCGGAGGCTGTGGGTTAGACTCTATTTGGCAACAATGCTCAGCTGGTCTGCAAACCCAGCAGACCTCGGCCACGAGTGCAGCTTGTAAATAGATAAAGCAGAATTAGCGATTCAGATGTCGGATTTGCCTTAATTTAGCAGATGAGAATAAATCCCCGCCCTCGCGCCCCGTCTTGAAACGGAACGCCATGTGAAAGCTCCGCCCTGCCTGACACCTTTCCTGTTTAAGCCCTTCATGCACTCATGACTTCTGAGAAATTTGCCGCTGCAGTTCACAAGTCAGTGTCGAATAGGCTGGTACAGTTAGTTCTAAAAGAGAAAGAAATTCCGAGTAGGCCTATAAGTCTTTTTTATCCAATATTGGAGAAAACATTCTCGTCTGTTCATTCAGCGCTGTGAATGTAGCATTTTGTGTCACAGTGGTTTGACCATTGCAGCCATCTTAAATTAGCCTACACATTTATTTACATCCTACTATACAACATTGAACGTAATATTTATTTACTTAGCTTCTTCATACAGTATCATCTTCCGTCTATAAGGAGTGTGTGACCATTACTGTATCTTGTATTTGTACTATGTTTTCCCAAGCAGTGGCTTTGCGCCATTTCGATCACACAACCAGAAAGTTTCGCTACTTGTGAATGTTAGTTTAAAATCCTCACAGAAGTGAGGAAAGAACGGTATAATGATGATAATGATATTGATCTTCACATCACAGTCTTCTCACGCCAGAAACGAGTAGCATTTCCTAACGTGGTCTGTACTGACAGTTGCTTACGGGATTACACAAGCTGGCGCATAGCACGATCGAGAGTAGGTCTCTGTGAGTCATAACATTTTCTGCCGCTAGGTTCGCCTCTCTGCCCTATGAAATGATGAATAGTACCATTACAAAGTATTGTGCATCGTGAAAATAGTTCGATTAATTGTGCATTACTGATTGAGTACGAATATTATAAATATGCCAAGCATATTACAGTGTTATTTGAAGTTTGTTCAGCTAAGTTATATTCGAAAATTGTCTGTGTTTTGCTATGTGAAGAACTCTGTACCAACAGGTCGTATCTTTATAGGTTAAGGTAAATGTCAAAGTTCTCTCATATAACAAGCAATGCTATGTTAAAAGTGGCGAATTGCATTTTCCGACTCTCGAATGATGTGACCCGAAATGTAAAATAATTTCATGCATTGTTTCACTTACCAAGCATTACTGATATAGGCCTAATGAAAATGTGAACGACGTGATGTAAACATTGAAGATAATGTTGTTACTGTTTTCCCTTTCTCTTTTAGAAAATACCGACAAAAGTAATGAATTATCTTCATGCTGTACTTATTAGGTAATTAATGTGTATTTGTCTGTATTTTAGACCTGTGTATTGTTACGTAATTATCAGTGAATTAGGTTAGAGAACTTAACAAGGTTAGTATGAGATTAGGTAATGCACCTCAAACTGTAACTAATAATGGCTGCTTCCGAAATAGGCTGAGGTGGTTATCGTGTGAAACAAATTATATCTGGAAAATCTAGTTTTATTATATACGGATACGTAAAGTTTTTTTTTTTTTTAGCATGTGTTTGTAATTTTGTGAGGTTATGTCTAGCCTAATTTCTTTTTATTCTTGTATCATTACCAATACATTAATTTATTTTATATTCATTTCAGGTGTTACATCTATGGTGGCAACTCTACTTATGTTAGGATATGAAGTAGTCTAACAGTATATATTCAACTTCATCATTTGCTAAAAATTAAAGAAAACTGTATGTGTTCGACTCATTCCATCGTCATTTCTTCTTATGTATGTGAACCACATTCGTTCTAAAAGTGCTACAATAAATGAACACTATAGACAACGTGATGGAACAATTTACAAGTTACTGTTAAAATGCTCAACATTTTCAAGTGGTGCTATACCCATTGTTTCAAAATGTACATACATATTTTTACATTTCTATAAGAGGTGTCATAAATTATTTCAGCATATTTGTAAATTCTTCAAAATTAATTCTTCTAATTAATACCATAAAGTAATGAAATAATATAGCCTAGGCCTATATGTGATTTTATACTACCGGTATTGATGTTGATCTTGGTAAATTAATCCAATTTCACAGTGTTGTGTTTTGTATTGTGGTTCATAACAATTATAACAGTATGTACGTGGAAGTGTTTTTAAAATAATAAATTCTAGCTCATGATTTTAAGTGGTCGTTTCAATGGGAGGTTATATTGGAAAGATGATCACAAATGGATAATTTACTGCAAGATACAAGAACTGAATATAAGTGAGTGTTCCGTTGAAAGTGAAAGTGAAAATTTCGTTTTACAAGAGCTAAGTAGGCGTACACGCACTAAAATACTACAGCGTTTACTATTACTATGCTCAATAGATTAATCAGTAGGCCTATAGAAATGTTTTCACCACTGCAAGAAAAAATCGCGCAATAATTATACTTCTCAGTTATTGTAACGTCCGTATTTTTTTTAAAAAGAGAGGGAAAAGTTAGGCTTTCTTGCAAATGCGTAATTATGAATTCAAGGAAATTAAAGATAATGCAGTACCTTAATTAGTTGCAATATCTTATTTAATAACAATATTAATAATATTAGGTGAAAAGGGTAGGCTATAGTGCTTATATATAAGATGTCAAGTTAATTTATTTTCGGAAATGTTTGGTGTATGAACTGAAGTACAGAGCAGACAGTCCCTCAGTTTATATGTAATATGTTTTAATATCAAGAATGACTGCCTTTTATTGTAATATAATTGAGGAGTAGAAGTTTGCAAATTACGTCTATTGTCCATAAAATATTGTACGAAGCATTTAATAAGCAATGATGAGTCCTTTAAATGTCCCAAATGTCAATGTCTTTTAAGTGTTCTGCTATGAATATATAGGGCAGAACAGCGCTCCGAGCGGCGGAATTGGCATTACGAGGGAACCACTTCAGACTCGTTTTTCAAGCTCTATGCGCCAGCTTGTATAATCTCGTAAGCAACGGTACTGACAAAGAGTATTACAATTGAAGAGTTCAGAGCCATAGTGGACCAAACGCCATTTACTAAAACCGTAGAAAACAAGGGTTAAAATGAAGTTATCACCGTAATTCAATGTAAATATATTGCAAGTAATATAAAGTATACACATTCAAACTAAGTGATATGCCAGTCTTCAATAAACTATGGTACCGGTATTCACTTAACTTTAACCCTTGCTTTCTTCGTTTTTAATAAATGGCGCTTAGCCCACTATGGCTCTGAACCCTTCAATTGTGAGACAGATTTTCTCGAGCACCTTGATTACTCGTAATAGTCTCATGCTACTGTTCCTCCATTATCGCCAACTGGCTCATAATCTCTGAAGTAATGATAGTACTGTACTACTATTACTACTACTACTACTACTACTACTAGTAGTAGTAGTAGTAGAAGAAGAAGAAGTAGTAGTAGTAGTAGTAGTAGTAGTAGTAGTAGTAGGCCTACTACTAGTAGTTAACGTAGTACGAATAAGTGTCAGTAGTAATGAGTACCGGTACGCCCTGCTACTGTTAGTAGTGGCAGTAGGTCTATTTGTAGACCTAATAGTGTTAGTTGTAATAACTAACTATTAGTAGGTATCAGTTGTAGTATCAGTAGAAGCAGTAGTAGGCCTACATATTAAGGTAGTAGTAATAATAGTCTAGTAACTTACGAGGGCGTGCTGAAAAGTAATGCTTCCTAATTTTTTATGTGAAAAGTTTCATAGTTATTTCAGTGAAACAAAACTGGTAATTTGCTACAACCTTACTGTTCATACTTGTAGTTTTATTTTTCCACATAATCACCCTAGCGATGAGTACACTTCTTCCCAGGGGTGACCAGTTTCTTAAAATAGTCACTATAGAACGTTTCACTCTGATGACGAAACCACAGCCTCACATCTGTCTGCACTGCATCGTCAGAATCAAAGAGATGTCCTCTCAGGTGTTCTTTAAGTTTTGGGAACAGATGAAAACCTGATGGCGCCAGGTCGGGACTATATGGAGGATGATCAACAACAGCGAAACCAAGACGCTGAATGTGTTCTGTTGTCATTGCACTGGTGTGCGGACGAGCGTTTTCATGCTGTAGAAGGGGCTGCTTCATATCTGGACGAACCTTCGAATTCGTGCTTTAGTTTTTTTGGGGTTTCACAATACCTTAGAGAATTTAATGGTAGTGCCTTTAGGCATGAATTCCACGTGCACCACACCTTGAGTATTCCAAAAGACTGTAGTTTGCTTACTGATGGCACAGCCTTAAACTTTTTGGGTGCAGGTGATCCTTTGTGGCGGAATGCATTGATGACCTCTTGTTTTCGGGATCGAAGTGGTGTACCCAGTTTTCGTCAACTGTGATAATGTTCTTTAAGAATTCATCGCCTGATATAGTCATAAATAACACACTAAAAAGTATTGGTAGTAGTAAGAATAGTAGTATAGTCTGTAGTAATAATGTTTAGTAGTAAGTATTATAGTGATAGTAGCCAAATAGTAGTAAAAGTGATAGTACATAGTACTATGTAGTAGACGCTATTCCTAATAGGTTCAGTAGCGGCAAATTACTAGTTAGATAAGTTATAGATTAGCAATATTAGTAATAGTACTACTAGTGATAGTAGACTCTAGTAATAGTACTAACAACACTAATATTGGTAATAATAAGTTTAGGCCTACTAGTAATAGTAACAGTACTAGTAGTAGCAGTAATAACGATAGTAACAATAGGGGTTGCAGTAGTAGTAGGCCTAGTAGTAGCAGTAACAGCAAGTCTTAATGTTGGTAGTAGTATTAGTACCAGTGATATTACCGATATCAACAAGAGTAGTTCGTATATTAATAGTAGGCTAACCTACTGGTATCATTATAACGTATTAGGAGTAATAGTAATAGGCCTATTAGCGGTGGCAGTAATATTCGCAATAAGTTAGGCCTACTAGTAGTGATAGGTAGTATCGTCAGTAGCCCCTACCTACTGGTTAGTGGGTAGTGTAGTAGCAGTAGTGTACACTGTAATTTTATTTTACAATTCCTTCTCACTTTGTTTTCCTCTCTTTCCTGTAAAAAAACTGAATGCATTGTTTTACTTCCTACAAAAGCATGATCTATTGCATAATAAATGCCAACATTTTTCGAAAACGCTTCACAACTTTGATAGACACGAGGAATTAAACTTAGAGAGAATTCTCCGAATTGCAGCTGTTTTTAGAGAAAAATAAAACAAATTTTGAGAACTTGTCAACATTTCTAGACAACATCAACCTAACATTTCACTGTACAAAGAAATAATACCATTAAAAATTTAATTCAAGTTAATTTTTTGGCATTTTAAAATATTTAGCTCTATTCCGAGAGTGAAATAATTTTCTCGTGTATATGTCTAAAGTTATCTGGTATTTTATTTGGAGATGCAGGCCTATCTTCAATTTTTATGTCTGTTCTCCAGCTGCGGACACACGCAGTCTATTGGCTTCTAATGTTCATCCTCAGATTTTCTACATACTTCTTTGTACGAGCACCAAAGACCTCTATAAAATACTTCGGTCTACAGAGACATCAGTCAATAAGATAAACTTAGTATTGCACGAGATATGATAAATTTTAGGTTTCCGCGTTCAAGTTCACAGTACGCCACTGGAATACGTATGCATGAATAGAGATGTTACCATAAACATCCGAATTTGGCCTCCACACCTTTTCTTTTTCAGAAAAAGAGCCATTGATGTATTTATGGAGCATTGAAAATCATTGGCGGTATTGTGCGACAAGTTTCCACAATCATTTATCTTGTCCTCACAGCGCGCTGCGGTGCCCTTTTGAGCTATTCAAAGCCCCACCGCGGAAACATATGTTTGTAATCGCATTGCAGGCTGGCCGGACGAGCAGGCGGGCTGGCGGGTGGGGATTAGCTCAGGTAGCCCGACCAACCGTCAGCGTGATCAGAAATCGTGACATTCTCTTCGGATTCACTTTTATATCATCCCTTCCAAAAATTCTGTATATCTCTATTCATTGTGCTCGTCCGAACTTCTGAAATTTGTCTGTATTTTCTCCACAAAGTTATATTTACACACACTTCTACAGTAAGTATCCTACCTGTTCTTGTAAAGTTTACTCACAGTACACGTGTCAACCGTTTTCTTATAACTCAAAACACTACAAAGTTCTCGAGTACTGACAATGAATTCATACAAACACGACAAACTGAGGAAGTGAGTGCGGCACGTGACCTTAAAACTCGCGGGAAATTTCCTATCAAGTGACCTTAAACATCGCACAAAGATTTCATAATACGTGATATTAAAACTTGCATTAATGGTCCTCCATCACGTGAATTAATAATTTGCTTTACGTGCCCTTTAAACCTGCACAAAAGAGTTCTTGCATCACATGCATCAATATTTGCACGAAAGTTCCCGCTTCACGTAACGTTAAAACTAATTCGAAAGTCCCTGTTTTACGCAGCGTTAAAACTCACACGACAGTTCCTGCATCACTTAAGTTCAAAACTTGCATGAAATTCCCGCATCACATTAGGCCTATCTTAAAACTCGCTCAAGTGAAAACCTACTTCGAACTCATTTTCACGACTGATAGAGCTCTATACTTAAAAAGAGTAGCAGGAAAAAATTACATTTACATTTCTGCATCACATGACGCTAAAATTAGCACGACAGTTCTTGAATAATAATAATGATAATAATAATAATAATAATAATAATAATAATAATAATAATAATAATAATAATAATCCGTGGCGCTACAGCCCGTGAAGGGTCTAGACCGACTAGCCGGCTGCTGGCCTCACGCCCACAAGTCGAGGTAGAGGTGGACGATCATCCAACCAGAATGGAGGTATCGTGTGGTTAGCACGATGATCCTCCCAGCCGTTATAGCTGGCTTTCGCAACCGGATTTCGCTACCTATCGTGCATCACGATGCTGGGTGGGCACCGGTCCCATACATTGGCCGAAATTTCATGAGAAAATTTCTTCCCCCACGAGGACTCGAACCAGCGCGCATTCCGTAACGCGATTCCTAGGCAGGATGTCTTAGACCAAGACCAGTTCTTGAATCACGTAACATTAAACTGCGTTCCATAATTTCTGACAGGTGACGTAAACATTACCGGCCGAGGAAGGGAAAAAAGCTTTATTGCTAATCAGCCAATGGCAGAGGTTATATTCCAGGCTTATCTTGAACTTGGGCGGTTTGAAGCGTACTAACTACTTCCGCCAAACTTCAAGATAAGCCTGGAACGTGACCTCTGCCATTGGTTGATTAGCAATAACCTTCTCCCTTCCTCCTCCGGCAATGTTTACGTCGCCTGTCAGACATTATGGGACGCAGCATAGAACCTGCACTAAAGTTCCCATACTGCGTGATGGTAAAATTTTCACGAAAGTTATTGCATCACGCGTCTTTAAAATTCGCAGGGAAGTTCTTGAATCATGTGAACTTAAAGCTCTTACAAGTGAAAATTCTTCGATTGCACTGTATGAAAAGAGTAACAGAAAACAAGTCATCCACAAAAAATGAAACATTCTGTCTTCTTTTATACACATAGGTCTATAGTCTACGTTTATATAGCCCTACATACAGCATGT
The DNA here is from genome assembly GCF_040183065.1 of Periplaneta americana. Taxonomy (NCBI): domain Eukaryota; kingdom Metazoa; phylum Arthropoda; class Insecta; order Blattodea; family Blattidae; genus Periplaneta; species Periplaneta americana. Next base: position 152,002,601 of record NC_091119.1, on the reverse strand, counting down.
AGGCCTACAAGTAGGTCAAATAAGTAGGACTATTGAACTCGGCGCACCTTTATCGTTCCATATCCTCAGTGACCTCCTGAGTAGGATTGCCACTAGTGTCCTGCAATGTTTTTTAATTAGTGGGTTATTTTACGACACTGTATCAACATCTCAGATTATTTAGCGTCTGAATGGAATAAGGTGATAATACCGGTGAAATGAGCCCGGGGTCCAACACCGATAGTTACCCAGCATTTGCTCATATTGGGTTGAGATAAAACCCTGCAAAAAACCTCAACCAGGTAACTTCCTGTAAAGTTCGTACATGAGAGAAGCAACTAAGATATTACAAACTTCGTCTTATTTCATATGAAAAACTAACGGCAAGGTCTGTGCTAAAATCTATAAGCGATCAAAAAATGAAGGAGTGGGAGTTGAGGACAGCGAATATTTAGACTATAACAAGGTAGAACAAACACGACAGGCCTCCTCCTGCAGAACGAACATCGGCGAATATCGAACTTCCTCATATTCGACAAACTTGAACCGGATATAGCGCCAGTAACGCACAATACTAGTTGCCACCCTTCCCGACTTTATCGCAACTATGTACTACAAAATATCTCGATTTTATAAAAAAAAATCCATAAACCGCATTAATCCAATAGACAACAAAGTCAGAGACTTCTTATCGACGTCAGCTGAGTTGGAGAGGGGATAATGGTTTGCAGTAATTCTGTTTAGGCCTACCCCAATTTTAAAAAACTTGAAAAATCAATAGTCTGTTTGTCGGTGTCAACTTGGAATATCATACTTATTGAAACACACAGCTAGCAAGTCAAAGAAATAATTGGTATGAATGCCAGAAAAATAGACTCACCAAAGTACTTATCTGCTACGGTATAAACCAGGAGGTTTCAGGACTAAGAGCGATCCATCTCTACATGGAAAGGCCAAAATTTCTCTTGAAGTCGGAACAAGCCAAAAGGCCTAATCCTTAAGGAAGAAGAATAACTAAATGATCGTCTACAGAAATAATTGAAGGAGCAATGTACAAAGGTTGAACCCAAGAAGATTACTATTGTTGTACAGATCAAAAAAAAAAAAAAAGAAAGAAAGAAAAGGTGTATAATGCTCTGAGTAAAGATGGAATGATCAGCCTTGACTAACAATTCACCAAATGCTGAAGACGAACGAGCCAAATGGTCTCACCCTTGGAAGATACAGACATAGACAAATTATTAGACTAAATTAATTTTATGTGCAACAAAGTTATATTTATCGGCAGAAATAATGAACAAAAATGTATTTTGCACAGAAACAATGAACAGAAAATTGAGTCTGGAGGTTACTAACATTTTGTGAACATTCCCTTATTCTTTATTAACACGTTGATTTTGTCAGGCAAGCTGGAAACAAAAGTTTGACACTTTCTTTGAATATCAGCATTATTTAGCCAGATATCAGACAGTGCTTAAATGAGTCCATGTTTTATTGTAAGCGAGTTGTTCACTTTCTTCTTCAGTATAGATCACAGATTTTCAATTTCATTCATGTCCGGTCTTCTTGCAGGCCATGGGAGAATATCTTCTGCAGTATATAATTACTACTCCAGTAGTACCTACATAGCCAGACAAAATATACTTAACCATTGGAAAAATATACCAGAAGATGTAAAGAATCATATTTACAACAATAGAGTAATAGTTGATATAACGAATTATATTATGTTTCCAAGAAAAACGTAGTAGTCTAACAATTTGTCCACGTCTGTAGATAGGCTGATAATAACAAAGATAATACTTGAACTAATGTTTTATATCTATTACAATCTTCGTTCTTACGGGTTGTCGTAAAGGGTCATTGTTCCATTTCTGGTGGAAGAAAATTTCCTATTTTAGGGCCATTAACGTATATTTAGGCTGAAACAGAAATGTTGCGTCGTTCACTTCTCCCTCCCGCGGAACTCATTCTCGATGGCAAACTGCGCCGCGCGTCGCGATTCCTGATTTCGTCGGCTTGCCCGGCAGGTGAGGAGCCCAGGCTGCCGTCCTCATTGTGCGAGGTCCCCTCAGCCTTTTAGCTGCTGTAAACATTTGTGTTAAACCGCCGCATGATGGGATAAACCCCGCGCTGCTTTCTCACAATGGCGGGCGCTCTTGTAATTTATAACTAGTCCGGCCATTATTACAGTCTGACAACATAAAATCCTTGTGTCGAGGGGGGCCTTCTGTTGTCACCGCTTTCAATCCATAACGAACTAATATTACAACATATCCACACACAAGCTCGAGCGATAACATCGTCCCCAACACAAAAATTACGCGGAGTCTCCATATTGGTCGGTATTGTTGACGTGGTGAAAAAAAAAAAGTAGAATTGCCTCCGATGCCATGAGAATCGGTCAATTAGCATCTTACAAAACCACCTATGAAAGAAGAAGAGAATAGAAATGTACGTATAGAAATGTTAATACATTTATACGTCCAGTTTTTTAAATAAAATATACTATAGGGCTATTTCCATTATTTGAATCTGTCATCATGGCTGAAATTCAACTTAGTTTAAAATTACATATTTTACTAATTTCAATTTAAAATATGTTAGTTTACCTTCTTGTCCAATAAGAACATAATAATAATAATAATAATAATAATAATAATAATAATAATAATAATAATAATAATAATAATAATAATACTCCGTGGCGCTACAACCCATGAAGGGCCAAGACCGACCAGCCGGCTGCTGGCCTCATGTTCACATGCCGAAAGAGAGGTGAACGATTATCCAACCAGAATGGAGGTATCGTGTGGTTAGCACAATGATCCCCCCAGCCATTATAGCTGGCTTTCGCTACCTATCGTAGCTCCCCAGATGCATCACGATGCTGGGTGGGCACCGGTCCCGTACACTGGCCGAAATTTCATGAGAAAATTTCTTCCCCCATGAGGACTCGAACTAGCGCGCATTCCGTAACGCGAGTCCTAGGCAGGATACCTTAGACCACGACGCCACGGCGCAGGACTACAGAACAGGAACAGCTAGGATATGCATATAAAAGTAGGATTGTGTGGTAAATATTATAACATAAAGTAGAATGAAATGTCGCATTTGGAACGGTTGTGAGGAGGGGAAAATTCTTGTTTATTCTATGTAGACCTACTAATTATCCAGTAGGAATACTGCACATTATTCAATTTTCCAAGTAATTTAGATTTCTTGCTAGCCTACTAAATATGATGTTAAGGTTCTTGACCGACCAACAGTAGTGTCTCATTGAGTCTGTAACTACAATACGGTTAACATAGCGCACTGTAGCCTACCGCTTAAAATTGTGGACATAAACACACAAGTTAAGAAACACATAACTAGTATCTAAGGAGGAAAAGTCTAAGTCTTCTTATAGCCCACTGATCACTCAAGATAGACTACATAAATTTGTTCCCAAAAGGGGTATGAAAACTCTTAACAGATAACTAAATTGTTTCAGTTTTCCGAATAACATCCTCTCTAGAGATGAACAAATCTAACCACCACTCTCGCTCGCTGTGTTTGTTGCACTTGTCTTTCGAGTCTCGTCTCTTTAACTCTCGTGCGCTTCGAGTCTTGCTCATCATCCTCGAAATAGCATTTGGTCGACGTGAAAAGATTTCGTAACTTTGAATAACATACATCACTGAAATAAATAGCAATAGAAATGTTTAATTAATACAAAAATACAAAACAGTATCATAGTATCAAAATGTTCTGCTTCTATTAGCCTATCAGATATTAGGCCTACCTATGGTAATAGGCTTATAAATAGGAAAAAATTCTCAAATAAATTTGCATTTCTAAGAAACATAAAACGTAACGTTAAATAAAGCGTAAATATTTTTTTACTTGAGATTGTAGGCCTACACTTGATCTCATATACACGGAAAAAAATCCTAGCCTTTTAATAAGAACTTAGTAATTAAATAAAGATCAGAGAATGGATTATTATTAGGGAAAGGAAGTTCATGCATTTGCATATTTGTTCTCTATCGTTGTGTGAATATGCTGAAAAATTGTCTACATGAATCACAAATTTCTGAATACAATGATATTACTTTTATTCTGCATAAAAGCGCATATTTTGCCTTTATTTATAAAAGCATCATATTTTAACATTTATGCAGGGAAACTGCATATCATGTATGTTTATTTGTCTTTCTCTCACCTTTGAAAGTGTGTAACCTCGTAAATTTAGAACGTAACGATGACGCCCTCAAAGAGAGCCTCTCAAGTTAGCAACTGGTATTCTTTTACTGCAGTCTAGCAGATTTCGATAGAACAATATCCAGTTTAACACCAGTTCCAGGAAATGTAGGAGATAAAGTGAACGAGAAAACAGCAAATATTCTCTCCAAAAACCCTGGCTATTATCGACTTAAAGAAATTGAAGATATTCTCGAAAGAAAAACACCCCAAAAACCAACAAAATTTTCTATAGAACAGCTCACAGCTTTTGTGCAAGCCCCTCTTACTTCTTGTGACGTAGAACGAAGTTTTTCGCGCTACAAAGCTATGCTGAGAGACAACAGGCGAAGAATGACAACAGAACACATACGTCATTGCTTAGCGGTGAACTGTAACAGCATAAATGGAGCATTCAGCAATGAGGCAAGCACTTCAAAATCCATAGACTAAACCTAAGATACCTGTAACTTATTATTCTGTTAAAATAATCTCAGACTGATAATGCATATTTTGTAGCATATTTATCTATTTTTACGGCATAAATGCATACATATTCTTCACGTTTTTATGGTATGAACTTCTTTTCCCTGATTATTATACACTGAAAGGTAGAGATAATGTTTCAAATAGGCTACTTGATAAAAGTTCAGCCTTGTGTAAACAACTGTGGCGATTTAAGGCTGCTTGACGTTCGAGAGTTGACCACTCCAGATGTCTTGAAAGTTCGTTTGATTCACTCAAGAAGCAATCTACGACGTAGGAAATATTGTCGTGCGGGTTTTCGGCTTTGCGGGCGCTGTTACTCTTGCTTTCTCGATCTTGTTCAACTCCGTTCCGTCGGAGATGATGATCTAGCTTTCCTTCTATGAAGACCGTTGAACTCGAGACCCTGGCCTCAGAAATGTAACACCACTCTAATGATCTCAGACAGACGTGAGCTGAAACGACAGGATATGCAATGCTTTGCTTGTTCTGCTTCTTCCTCTGTCATTATCTCAATTATCGCCGAATTAAAAGCGCACAATGTACGGTCATGCCTCCTTTGTGTGCTCCGTGTTGTAGCAATTCCGAACCCACAACCTCCCAATTGATCGAGCCCGTAACTTAAAACGTCTTTATGTTGTTTGAGTTTATTTTTCCAAACAACTGTAACGAAATCGGTTATGAAAGAATAACAGAAATGAGAGACAGGATAAAAGAGAACCCTCCGCATGCCCCATTTAACCGGGGACAGTAATCTGACCCCCACAAAGAGAGTCGCTGCCATCCCACTGTTTTCCCTCACCACTGAGGGTCGGTTCGCCCCGTTAAGCAGCAGGTCATCTTAAAAAACATTAATTTGGAAGCCCTTGAGGTAAAGTTGCCCCTCTTCAAAGCCATCGATGAGCAAAAGCTCCATTCCAACAGCTACGGACCAGATTTGGCTGCTGGAAACCGTCATCTCTTCTTTCCGTGCTACTTGTCCAAATCAAATATTTTCCATTACTCGTTTGCCTACATTTTTATGCCTTATTGATTTAGAAAAAGCATTCGATAACTTAGAATTAAAAGCAGCGTTGGAAGTCTTAGGGCGAACACTGCTGGTAACGGTTTCATAATTGCTATGTTTTAATCACAATATGTTTAATTTTATGATATCTCCAAAATAATTAAAATAAAAACATCTGTACAGAACACTGGAGGTCTTCATTTGATTGTCGAGTGCTGAACATTACATTATAGTAGAGTTTGCATGATATATTCATATTGAGTTTAAGTTTTATTGCAAATATGATTAAAAATCATATTTCAAAATTATGTGGAAGTACTGATGCGTAGGATGATGAAGATTGCGAAGTGGGATGTATGAATATTCCAAATACTCTGTAAATTTCGTGAAGCTTAGGTCAGTGACTTCAAATTGTTAAAAAAAATGTAGTAGGCTACGGATAATCAAGTGCAAGGAGTAAAGTGTGTAATAAAACATTTTATGCTCGACCATGCCGAAATGTAGTAATTATACACCTGGTAGCAGTCCTTTAATGCATGTCATTAAAGTACACCTATTCATTAAAGTTCAGGTTTTCGATTATTCTCGGATAGGCAATCGAAATACAACTAGGGAAACGTCACGGAGGCTGGAAATCCAATACTGTCGCAGAAGGTTATGTTCTGTTACTATAATAATTAGCGTTAATTGTAAATAATATTCAAATAAATTCAATTTGTCATCTCGTTTTTCAATTCTAAATCAATTTCCAGGTTATATCAAAATTAGTTCATGTTATTCTCTACATTACATCAAGGTCAATGACATTACTGTTTCTCGGAAAAAATCAATACTTTCGCGTCTGCGCACATCTCACAATTCACGAGCTATGCACAAGGTCACTTCCGCTCTTCAGTCAGATACAAATAAAATGAATACTTCTGAATAATTTCAAGTTAGAAATATGGTCGAGCATAAAAAGTCGTATGAAACTTGCCTATAATGGTAATTAAGACGCTCGTATGAAAATTATGAAACTCGCTTGCTTTCGTTTCATAAAGAAACATACTCGCGTCTTAATTACTATCATTATAGACTCGTTGCATAAGCTAATGTACTATTCTATGGCACACAGAGGATTGAGTGATATTAAGTTGCATGAAAACTAATAAGATGTTTATGTACCGAGAAATTTCAATTTATAGTAAGACTCTGTTATCATCAAATTTCCAGAATTCAGTTTACACAAGCAATTCAAGTCCTCTTTTCTCACGTTCCAAATGTAACAACTCTGATTAAAGGTCTCACATCTCGTAGATTTTCACATTCTTCCAGATGTTCAGCATTGATTACCGTACCAGGTTTCTTGCATAATATACGTACATTCTTCTGCTTGAGTGAGGTTTAATTTATACAAATCTCCACCAAGGCAATTAGGATTGGTATAATTTTTCTAAAATTTGCTACGGCTTCACTTTTTGGGGAATCAGGAATCTGCAGTTATTTTGTTAATAATTTGGACCAGGATTTGTTTACATTTCAGTAATGTTTAAGGACTCTACATCAATAACGTGTTATCGCTGTGGCTTGGAGACGAGTAGGGTGGGCTGCAGGAATGCAGGACTGGACCCGGGGGACGCGTCAGTCTCCACCCTGACGTGTGGGGGTGATCAGTCAGTCTGTCGTGGAGATGGATGGGCGATACAAGCACGCATCCATGGACCACGTGTAGGACAACAAGCCCCGGAGCTTTGTTACAGACTTCTCTCAAAAGTAACATATTATGCCTGACAACCTTTTATGGCCAAACTGCTATTTGAGTGGAGCCTGGGAGGAAAAATAAAAATTTCCTCGTGCCACCCAAAATCAATCTAGTCTAATTCCTCATAGTTGGTAACGAATTTATGATGTGACCCTGGGGATTTCAGGTACAGCTAAACCATGTAAGTTCAATTTTAAGACATTCATTCAGCCACCGGTGTAGCTCAGGCGGTAGCGCCTTTATCTACTGATCCTGAACTGCGTTAGGACGTGGATTCGATTTCACTTTGGGCTGATTATGATTTTTTCGAGGTTTTCTCCAACTGTAATGCGAATGTCGGGTAATTTCTGGCGAATCCTCGTCATCGTCTTGGCAAATAATATTTCTCGCTAACAACAATTCAATCGACGCTAAATAATCTAATAGTTTATAAAGCGTCGTTAAATAACAATTTTAAAAATCCATTTATGACAAGTCTAACGTTAAGAAAGCCGAATTAAAAATAAAAAAATTCCTTGTTCTCAATCATATAGGTCCTATTATAGATCTAAATGATACTCATTCTCTCCGTACACAGCTGTCTATTAACTTAGTATTACATACTATCATTTTAATTACTTTTAACTTTAAACTAATAATGAAACTATCCACCTTTAGCAGAGCATAGTTTATCCATCAGGCGTGTATGCATATAATAGGTTTGTTCGTAGAGCAAGTTTGTGATGATGCTTCGATTAGTCGAAAATCCTTGGTCAGTAACGACAGCAGATGTAAGTGAGTTGTCAATTTTTGGCCCTGAGATTAGACATCTCACAAATGAACTTATTGATCTCCAGCAGAAGTCAGAACTAGAAGGTATTTTTCAAGAGAAACTACCCATTGCAGAAGATGCGATGAGCAAGAAACCTTAGCTCATGTACTGGGTTTTTGCCGGAAGGGAGAATTACTGAGAATTGACCGTCATAATAAAATTCGCTCAATGATTCCCAATGAACTTCGCCGGGTTGACAAGCATGAGGTATCCGAGGAAATTGGGTGCCTTTCCATTGACGGATCAACTCGAAGAGCAGATATCATTGTTATAGACCGAAAAAAAAATTGTGAACTCAGTTTAGATCCCACAGTCCGTTTTGAGAATAGCGAGGAACAACCTAGAGAAGTCTGCAAAAAAAAAAAAACGGGCAATTTATCTGTCATGCTGCAGTGATTTGGGGACCAAATATAACATCAAGACATGGGACGTTATAGGAATTAGGCTAGAGGCACAATCCCACGGGAGTCCTTAGCAGTCTTCCGAAAATTAAAGGTTCCTGACAGCACTCTTGAGATGATATCCTCCACTGCACTGAAGTAATCGGTTTGCATGATTAATCATCATTTAACTTATATTCTTTATAAAATGTAATTTGTGTTGTAGCCTAAATTGTTTGTTGTATTTCCAATAAATTTTTCAATGATAGCCTACCTAATTAGGGTTTCTATTAAAAGAAAAAAAATTGAATTAAACATAAATATTCATTTAGAATTGAGGCCGATTATGTTATTAAACCCTGGTAGGGACGGCTATCAAATACCTATCTATACAATTCAATGACAGTAATCAGTAATGATGTAATGAATGTGTTTATCCATAAATGTAATAAGGCTGCATGTTACCAATTTTGAGTGCTGTGAAATTCGGTGCGGCTCTCCGACGGATAGACTAGGCCTACTGTTCCTTATATTCAGCTCTCTTGTAATTTCTAGTGAGTACCACTGATCTAAAGGGTTTAGGGCCTATGGATGTATCCACGTCGAGTTCCACGAGAGGGAAGACACGCTCCATTTCTCTCGCGTGGAATCCCTTTGGGATTTAATACATCGGAAAGAACTGGAAGTGGTACGCAAAGATTGGGGATAAAGAAAAACTTCCCCACATTCCGTAGGAATGTTGCTCAGAAGTGAAACAGACCACGAAAGGAGAACGCGTAGCTGTGTCGTATTGTTACGGCAGCTGCGCGATTGTGCCTAACGTAATGGAAATTATTTTGCAGTTTCATCGCCCGGCATCGCAGCCACTTAGGCCAGCGCTTCGCACAAAGGGGAAAGCGATGTGTAAGACAATTCAATTGTTGTTTCACGTCATAATTGTGTATTATAACACGCGGCCAGACGTCAATTATACGGTAGGTAGAAACATTCGGAAACGAGTCTACAACAAAAAGAACACAGCGGCGCGTAACAATGGATATTGTTATCTGTAGTCAAATTACAAGTCAGCCATTTTGTTGGAGCGATGGATATTGTTAACAAATTACAGGGCAACTGACCCACTTGTGTGGCAACAAGGAGTGACACTGCACAATTCGGCCACAGCAACACCGACACAAGTCTGACTCTGCCATCTGTTCTACTGTCTTGAAATTCATATTTTTTGGTGGTCTCTGCAAAGTAGGGAGGCTTCGGTGGTCTAATACCTTCTAGAGAACAAATGTCCACAATTTCCCCTCTCTCACTTTACAAAAATACTGAAACTGCGTTAAAACTTGTTTCAGAACATTTTCAACACAATTTAACAATTATTGAATTGTGAGGTACCCTGAGAAGAGAAGAAAACGTTTCCTGTAACTCGGAATAAGCCCTGGCAGACTAATCATAGGCCTACATAGAGCAAAAGGGAAGAAATTGCTTGAAAATTGTAAGAAATTATTAATTTTAGTTAGTAAGTTAGTAGAAAAAAGAGGGAAAGGAACTAGCCACCCTATCCTATTATCTCGTGGCTTAGTTGCCTCATGATTGATGCCTTATTGGTGTCTCTTATGAGGTTCAAGCCTGTCTTATGACAGTTGACAAAACAAAACAAAACTAGAAGAAAACATAAACGAAGTGCATAACTTCACCACGCTGCGTATCTTTATGTGTGGATGCAAAAGTGCCGTCTCCTGCCACAGCCGACGAATCTACATGAACGGCAGTCCTTGTTTTCTTCTTTTTCTTACTGTGTGTCTTTTGTTCCCCTTGTATTCCTCTTCTTCTCCTTGCCTTCCCCTTTTTCTCCTTGTTCTTTGTCTTCCCCGTTATCCTTGCATTCCTTCTGTTCTGGTATTCTCTTAGTTCTCGTTGTATTCCCATAGTTCTACTTGTATTCCCCTTGTTCTCTCATTGTCTTCCCATTCATCTCTTAGTATTCTCCTTACTCTCTTTTTCTTCTTCTCCTTCTTCTTGTATTTCTCTTGTTCTCCTTGTGTTACCCTTTTCTTCTTGTATTCCCATTGTTCTCTTTGCTTTTCCTTTTCTCCCTGTCTTTCTGTTTTCTTCTTTTATTCTCCTGTTGTCTTTGCTTCCTCTTCTTTTCTTGTATTCCCCTTATTCTCTGTGCATTCCCAAAGTTCTCACTGTAGGCCTATTCCTCTTGTTCTTCTTGTATTCTCCATTAAGTCCATTACATTTCCTTTTGTTATTATTGTCTTCTTCTCTTCTCCTTTTATTTTCCTTGTTCTCCTTGCCTTCCCCTTTGTACTCTCCTCGTTGTCATTGAAATCTCCTCGTTCACCTTGTATTCCCCTTGTTCTCGTAATCCCATAGTAGCGGTGAGAGGGGGTTTCATTTTCATATGACGGACCATTCCCTAACTACATTGTGTTATTAGCCTACTTTGTATGGAAAATAAACAAGAATGGCGACTCCGCCAATAGCGAACCCAAGCTGTCAGGTGGTAAGTGGAAACAAAATCAGTAATTCTGTTGCAAAGAAATTACTAACGAATGTAGGGTAAAGTTGCCTAATTCCATGATACATTTTTTCAATTGAATGTCAATCAAAGCTTTGACGTTCGACCATAGCACCAAACATTTTTCTCGAAATATTACATCCTTCGCCTACTTTTGAGACATCGGTGAACTTCCTAGCAACATAACTAACCCCAGGACATTTAGTTTAAAAAACCTATCACGGAATTAGGGTTATCACGGAATTAGGCAACTTTATTCTACAGAGAAGATACACCAGATAGAAAAACAATTAAGGCATATTTGCAAATTATTCGGGTGACCGAAATTGTTCTGAAAAAATCTGGGCGAACATATCTGTCGTATTTGGCCAGAACATAACTCCACCAAAAATGGCCTTTTTTAACTGAAAGCATAGCCTTAGGCCTATATTAAGAAACAGTTATCTTTCGTTTGGTATAGCCGTGATATCTCCATCTAATCTTATGTTATTTTCATTCACATTTAGAATTACGATTTGTATAGAAAAAGTGAAAATAAAAATGCTTGTATCTAAAAACAGACTTTTTTGAGTTGTGTTTTGACCAAACATCACAGATATAAGGATTACCTAACTGAAGTGAAAGTGGAAGAAATTCGGGCGAGGCTTCAGAGAACTCTACGAAAATTCATTCTCTAACCATCAAGATAGTTTAACATATCGCCAACAACAGTAGTCTACATAGAATGCTGTAAAAGTGTCTCCATTTGTATCCATACAAAGTGCAGATAACATCATAAGCTAAACCACGTCGATAGGAATATAAATTTGATACGTCGTATCAACACCAACCCAGCCTTTTCTCCAAACATTTTGTCCTTCGGCGAGGTCAAATTTCACATGGCAGGATTAGCCAACCGTTATGATGTTCGAATCTGGGGCTCATTTCTTGATTTAATTGGATTTATTTCTGTGGGGCTAAGTTAAGGACCGTGCATATGTGTCTCAAACGCTTAATCTTCCATATTTACGATTTCGCATATGATATGATAACTATGGATATGTTATAAAGAATATGGCACGAAATTGATTTCTAGTTGGATATTGTCAGTGCCACTAATGAGTCACGTATATGTAGAGACTTACTAATAAATATTTATTAGTACGAGTATTTTAGTTGTTCTTGCATTTCGTACATTTTCATTTCTTCAATCACATTTACAGAGTGCTAATCATAATAATTATCAAAATTAATTTTTATTGTTCAGTATTTGCATGTCATAACATATATTTGTAACTTCCATAGATGTAACGTTTTGTTTCTAATTAACTGATTTATCACTGTTTAAAATGTTAAACCAATCTTTTAAAATCTATCGCACTGAATCAGGTAGGCCTATGTTTTGAATTTTTGTTCAATAATCCAAATATGTTGCATATTTCTTTAGTATGTATAACCTCGTTAGTTTTATAATTATTTCTTTCGATCACTTCTGACTTCTCGAACATTTGTTCATGGATTTATAGTGAGATGGAAGATTTATTTTAAATTCATACGGACTTCGTAACGTATGCCGTTCTTTTCGTAACTGGTAAGCAAATGAATAGCGGCCAGGAAACAAAGAAGGATCACAGAGCGCAGCACCGACATAACGAACGGCACTTGTCATGACGCCGCCATGTTTCGTCAGAAGAAACACATTCTCATGGCAACACGTGCAACGAACCTACGATAATAATACTTCTGTTTTACAAAATAGTAAACAAGAAGTCCTGGAAGAAGTGTACGTCAAATATTTTCATCTCAAGTTGATGCAATACCTTCTACATACATAACAGAAACTAACAGACTAGCATAGACATTAAAATTTTATTAACGTGCGCCAATATGCTGTCCTGTGGTCCTGCTGCTCTTACTGAAAAGTGAAGGTAAACAAAAGCAATAGGTCTGAAACTATCCCATTAGCTACCGGAACAATTAATACGACTAGCAGAAGTGTAAGTAATTCCCATAATATATAAAGAATGTTATAAAAATCATTCAATACGGTATTTTGAAAGGTGACAGCAATCATCAAAACAAGAGAAAGTTCTAATAAATATAAACCATTTTTAATGATCTTGATTAAACTCTTACCTAAAAGTTTGTTTGCCAAAATTGTTCTTATGTGGACAAGATCGAAGTGCCGTCTGATATTATAATGTGTCATGTAAATTTAAACTTAACAGTTGAGGCAATGAGCTTTACTCTTATTCATAATAACAAAATACTAATGTGTTCATGCTTCTTGGAAACTAAAAAGAAAACCTATAATTTATTCGCCATAATTTACACACCCCTGATTATAACGCTTTGGTACCGAGTTCAACCACTGCTTACTGTACTTATATGCAGACAGATAGAATATTTGCGGAGGGAGAAATGAAGGAGTGGTGTAAACAATGGCCGCGCGGGAACATATTGCACAAGCCTGTACTAGGGTAGGCCTATAATATAAAAAATTAAATTATGGTTTATTTAAGGATTCTCGCAACTGCAGAGGTTATATCAGCGTCGCCGGTGTGCCGGAATTTTGTCCCGCAGGAGTCTTTTTACATTCCAGTAAATCTATTGACATGAGCCTGTCGCATTTAAACACACTTAAATGCCATCGACCTAGGCCAGGATCGACCCCTCAACCTCGAGCATGGAAGGCCAGCGCTATACCGACTACGCTACCTAGGCCGACGAGATATTATATATATATATATATATATATATATATATATATATATAAAGACATATGATAATGATGACATACTTCTAATGTAAAGAATCAAAGACTATTATTGTAGGAATTCATTTTGAGCTAATCACGAATTATTCGTGTCACTTAAAAGGAACGCATTCTTTACTAGAGAATATTACATTTCACATAAGTGCTCCACTGGAAAGTGAATGAAAATGTGAGATGCAACCAATACAACATACAATATTGATAATAGTATACAGGTTGAACAATAAGTATGGAATATTGCTAATAATTTCTTAAATTTTAATTTTACAAAAACAAAGTTTTATACAAAACTGTTAGCAAACATAGTTAAGAATGTTCATAATTGTTGTCCTGACTTATTTGTAAATATTTTTAATAAGTGTTTGGAACTGCACATATTTCCTGACCATTGGAAAATTGCTGCTGTAAGAATAATTTCAAAACCACATTGCATTCACAAACTAACAGCTATTGCCTTTCGACCAATCTGCCTACTACCTGTGATGGGAAAAGTCTTTGAAAAGTTTATCATTGACAGGATTATGTATCATATGCATTCAAATAATCTTTTAAATACAAACCAGTATGGATTCATCCCCCAAAAATCCACAGAAGGTGCCATGCTTAATGTGGTTAACTGGGCTAAAGAGGTATTGGCAAACAAACAGATCGGACTACTAATATCTCTGGATATCAAAGGTGCTTTTGATAATGCCTGGTGGCCCATGATTTTGTTACAACTTAAGAGAAAAGAATGTCCCAGAAACTTATACAAGCTAATCAAAAATTATTTCTGTAATCGCAAAGCACAACTTACATTAGGACTGAAGACTGTATCTAAACATATTACCAAAGGTTGTCCTCAAGGCTCAGTCTGTAGTCCCGGACTCTGGGTAATCCTGTATGAGGGTTTGTTGCAAATAGATTTGCCAGTAAACTGCAACATTATTGCATATGCGGATGATGCTCTCATATTAATAAAGGGCGAAGATATACAAACCATAACAGAAAAAGCTAATTCAACTTTGAAGATCATTTCGAAATGGGGTATTAACAACAAACTTCACTTTAATCCTCACAAAACAACGGCCATGTTAGTCACTAAGAAAATGAATGTGGATGTCCCGTTAATAAAGTTTAACAGCGAATACATTCAAACAGTGAGTCACTTCACTTACCTAGGTGTTGTAATTGATAGTCGTATGCTATTCAGACTACACTTTGATAATCTGGCTAAGAAAGCCAGTAAATTTCATTCATCACTAGTTAGGGCCGCTAAACCAACTTGGGGACTAAACTCTGATATTTTACGTATTATTTATCATGGAGCATTTGAACCTTCAATACTCTACTGTACTTCTGCTCTTGAAACATTCTAGATAAAAAATGGGCTCAGAAAAAATTACTACAGATTCAACGTGGATTCATTTTACGTATCACACAGGCTTTTCGAACTATCTCAACAGATGCAGCTCTAATTATAGCAGGCATAGCACCACTCTATTTAACTGCCATTGCAAGAACTGAGCTCCTTAGTTATAAACAGGGTAAATTATTTCTTGACGAAGGTGTTCAATACGAAATTGAACAAAGAGCTAATTTTCTCTCATTGGGTCATCCAAGAAATCATCTCCATCCTGTTGTAAATTCAAGATGCCTTTGCAAGCACGATGTGTATATATACACAGATGGTTCTCGAACACAGGGAGAAGATGGCAAGAGCTTTGTAGGTTGTGCTTTTACCGCTTTTAATAATGGTACAGAAATATTTTATTCTAAATATCGATTAGCACCAGTATGCAGTGTGTACCAAGCTGAACTATTTGCCATACTTCAAGCAATAAGATGGAATACTATCAACAAAACGAACTCCTGCATACTGTCTGGTTCACAAGCAGCACTTCTGTCAGTTAGAAACAATAGGAATCTTCACCCCATTGCTTTGGATATAAGGTCTGAATTTAAAAATCACAATAATCACATATGCCTATCCTGGGTTAGAGGGCACACAGGTATTGTAGGCAATGAACGAGCAGACGAACTTGCGAAAGAAGCTGCTTCCGCAGACATACCCTATTCATACATAAAGTGCCCAATCTCATATAACAAATGTAAAATGAAAGAACATATTACTTCTAATTGGAATTCACACTGGTCTGCAAGTGATAAAGGTTCAGTCACCAAAAACCTATTTTTTCTTCAGGTATATGATCGACTGAAATGCAAAATTTACTCTCCAAACTTTATTAGTACACAATTTATATCAGGTCATGGTAAATTTGGAGCTTATTTTGAACGATTCAAAATTAAGACTGGAGAAGAATCGATGTGCTCGTGTGGAGATATTCAGTCGGTTGAACATCTACTGTTTGAATGTCCTATATTTTACATGCAAAGACAATACCTTACTGTCCATGCTCTAAACTGTAAAATAACCTATGAGCAACCAATATGCACTGTTTTTCAAAAGCACTGTTGCTACAAACGTTTCGTCAAATTCATACATCTTATATATTCAAGGTTATAATTTCATCTTTATCATCATGATAATCCAAAACATGTATTAGACTAGATGTTCTGTTAAGGTCTCACGTCAGTCCAACTCTTAGCAGGGCGACCAACAAATTTTCTTTCACGAGGAGCGTACTGCAGGATTTGTTTCGGTATCAGTGTTCTATCCATCCTTTTGAAATGATTAACATATTGTAATATTGATTCGACTTTGAGTTATTTCAGGATATCATTATTTCTTTCGTGGTTCCATTTTGTGTCTCATGAAGTCCATCTCGGCAGCGATTAAAACTGTCGGGCAAGAGTTCTTTTTTAACTGCGATTCGTGTATAACTCTAAATAAATTATGGTTTTAAAATTGTATATATTATGCATTATGTTTTTATAAATTTGGTAAATTTATTTTGTATATCAAAGTCATGTGTAAGTGATAATGAATGTCCAAGGTATCTAATATTGTTCATCCTTTCCAATTATCTGTTACTGACGTACATCTTGCTGTGTATATATATATATATATATATATATATAATATATATATGTATCTGTATGTGAGTGTATGTATGTATGTATGAATGTATGTATGTATGCATGTGTATATTTATAAATATATGTCTACATGTTGTTATATTATGTCTACAAATGTACATATTTTAGCGAAATGTCTTAATATGATCTACAAGTCAACATGTCTATTCATGTTAAATTCTCTAGGTATTTCGATTATAATTTCAAGCCTTCAATCAAATTATTGTTTATTTCACCGTATGTATCTATATGTTATGTCTCTACATACGTAAGTATGTATGTATGTATGTATGTATGTGTGTATATTAGCTAAGTGTCATAATATTATCTATAAGTGCAACATGCTATTCATGTTAAATTCTCTATGTTTTTCGACTGTAATTTCAAGACATTAATCTAATTAATTTATATATGTTACACTCTTACAAGTGTATATTTATTGTATGGTAGTCTGTAAGTTTCAATTTGTTATGATTAGTTTAAAATATAACCCTAATATACTATATGTAAAATAGGGTTTATAAATATGGAATAAATACTACTACTATACAAAACTGTTGGAGATAAACCATACAATATTATGCCAGTGTTCGAAAACAGTAAGTTAGTTATTCAGATATACAGAATGTGACAGTAAACTAATTTTTTAAACGGCACCCTATATTAAAATTTGCATATTCCGAATCTCCGTTAAATTTTACGTACGAATGCGTAGAAACTTTAGCCATTCTCCCGTTTCCTGTCTCTTAACTATTTATTAAACTTGTTTTGTGGATTTAAAACTTGAGAAAAATAAGTACGTAAAATCATGCTGAGTAGACCATAAAACTAAACAAAACACTATGACTAATCAAACTTCATCACAGACGCTCAAAATTAGAACCATTGCCAAATAGTATCCCAGTCTATCACGGAAACAGTTCACTGCAGACATGAGATAGAACAGTCACATAGGGTAAAGGTTGGTAATATTGTGATACTAATCATAATATGATAGTTCTTTTTCAGAATTTTTTACAATTTTATTGAGCGAGAGGAAGATCGGTTTTTTTTGCGTCAACGTATTAAGGGAATGTTCGTGGACAAGTTTCTGCACAAAACCGGTCCTTCTCTCGCTCGGTAATATTGTAAAAAAATCTCAAAAAGTCCTATCATAATATTATTAGTATCACAATATTACCAACCTTAACCCTTACTGTGAAGAAAACAATGGACTATTTTATGTGTGTATGTGTTTGTGCGTGCGTGTGTGGGTGTGTGTAATATACGAGTATATGTAACTACGTTTTTCGATATTAAGGAAGCTATAGGCCTAAGCATCGTTTTCTTGAAAAATCTTCATTCCTTTCTATTTTTTAGTAGGTTATTTTACGACGCTGTATCAAGGTCTCAGGTTATTTAGCGCCTGAATGAAATGAAGATGATAAAGGCGGTTAAATGAGTCCGGGGTTCAGCACCGATAGTTGCCCAGCATTTGCTCATATTGGGTTGAGGGAAAACTCCAGAAAAAACCTCAACCAGGTAATTTGCCCCGACTGGGATTCAAACCCGGGCCATCTGGTTTCGCGGCCAGACGCGCTAGGCTTTACTCCACAGGTGTGGACTCCATTATTTTCAGTTCCTTGTCACAGAAAAGGGGCAAGGAATAAATTTGCGAATTCGTTTAAAAATATAACCTATATGTATCCTCACCACTGCCAAGGTGCACTAGAAGATGTTCGGGAACGAAATCGGGGGGAATTCAGGGGAAGCTGTGTTGCAATCCTATACGCTCACCAACTTCCATGTCCAAAGTTGCTCTGAATTCGTCTGTCTGTGAATTAACGTCTGCCAAGCTTAAACCACACTTGAAAATGATTTACAACATTTGTATATATTTTTATTAGAGGATGGGCGGTTTTTGAGAAATTTGATACAAATGTAGTAGAGCTCGGAGTTGCTCTTTTGATGGCTGGGAATGATCGTTAGAGCCACTTTGCTGCACAGATAAGATCGGACCGGTTCGGTCGACCCTTTGCTCGCTATTTGTAAATTGTGCATAAAATTGTTTACGTGATAATAGCACCCTTGTTATCGCGCATCTCTGCTCGTATACAGTTTCTTTTATACACAACCCCCACCCCCTCCGTAAGGCCCAGGTACAGGGTGTGTGACGACTGGTTTCGGGCCGCTTACCCAACCATTTCACGACTCATCACCATACAGGTGAAGAACATCATGGGCGCGTTATAGGAACTTATGACGCGGACTTAACCTCTAGGCCTAAATGTTTTGGTGTGAATAGAAACGTCAACTAGACATGTATATTAATAATATAGTAATTTCGTATTGTGTTTCCATACAAAAAAATCTCAAGTTCTTAATCTTATTGTTAGAGTTTAAAAACAAAATTATTTTACAAAATAACAAAAGTTATAAATATCTCAAAAGATGTGTTGTATATATAACTAAGTTCATTACAATTCAAATCAAAATTGTTCAAATTTATTGCCAATGAAGAATACCAGACATTTTGGAAGTTACTTGCTTCCATAATAAAGAAACATACCCCTCTGAATCGTTTTCTGTATGCTAAATACTTTTTATTGAACCTATACTATTACTATTACATCTTCAAGCAAGATTAATTCAGTCTCTACCATCATCCCACCTCTCTCAAATCGATTTTAATATTATCCTCCCATCTACGTCTGCCTCCCTCAAGGTATTTTCCCTTCAGGTCTTCCAACTAACACTCTATACCATTTCTAGATTAACCCATACGTGCTACATGCGGTGCCATCTCAAATGTCTGGATTTAATGTTCCTAATTATGTTAGGTGAAGAATACAATGCGTGTAGTTCTACATGGTGTAACTTTCTTCATTCCCCTATGACTTCATCCCTCTTAGCCCCAAATATTTTCCTAAGCATCTTATTTTCGAACATCCTTAATCTCTGTTCCTCTCTCAAAGTGAAAATCCAAGTTTCACAACCACAAAGAACAACCGGTAATATAACTGTTTTATAAATTCTAACTTTCAGCTTTAAATATCTACACCACACCGCCATTAAATATATGGAAAAGATCCATACCACTTGATTAATAACTATAAAAATATTTCACTTTAATAACAATATTGTTGTCTTACGTAAGTAAGTAAATATTATAGAAATAAACATCTAACTTCAGATATTCTCTACGCCTATTTATATAACCCCAAAAGGTTTCACTTTCATATCATCAATAAACTATTAATCTGTATAATTGGTGACAAATATATAATGTCATTCACTATAATAATATTTTATTTTTAATGGTAATAATATCATCAAACATTCTTAAGTTTTGTAGTTTTTAATATCCAATACACCGACAGCTGTACTCAGAAAATTACACACCAGAGAATCTTCTTTTTAGTAAATCCTGAAGTTTTTAATAACCAATATTACAGAAACGTTCAGAAAAGTTACACAAATGAAGATCGACATATTGGCATTATGTCAGCCATCTGAACTCTAAATATGTCAGCAATCCTGTAGGTCATAGCCTTCGTGTGATATTGTTTATTGCAGTGTGTTTGTGTTTTGTTTTGTTTTATTCTGAAAGGGCCATTACCTATTTCTCAAAACTGACGACAGATGGATTTTGAAAAATAAGAAAATGATGTAGGAAAATTGGCATGTCATTAAAAATTACTATTTTTCTGAAAAACTTTGGGTTCCAAGCTTCAAAATGAGGGGTCATTTATTAAAATCCGTTCAAGCGTTTTCCCGTAATTTCCATTACCAGTTCAAATTATATATATATATACATACATACATACATATGATAATAGTTTAAATATTCAAATTACCTCATGATACTATTATTACGTCTTCTACCAATGTTTATTATCGTTTCACTAACATTAGGCCTACTAATCAAACTTTTATTATTTAAACTCTTATTATTTATTACTGTTACTCACTGCCATATTATTGCTGTACGTTTTACTTGTTATTGTAATATAACGGTATTGTATTCAATTAGTCTGTCTGGGCGGAAGAGAAGGCCTGCTGGCTTCATCTCTGCCAGATTTGTATGTTTGTAACTTACGTTTATCCAGCAGTCCGAAGACTAGTTGGAACCTCATAAGTGACACGAATAAGGTATCACTCATGAGGCACTAAGCCAGGAAATAATGGGGTAGAATAACCAGGCCAGTTCTTTTCCCCTTCCATTTCATACATCTCTGATTAGTAACATAGTTCACTAATCAGACTTCTAACAGATTAAATCAATAATAGTAATAATAACAATAATAGACATTATTATTATTATTATTATTATTATTATTATTATTATTATTATTAAGTTTGTTTTTAACATGATTTTTCTTTGAACTCCGCTTAGGCCTTGAAAGTCTTAAAGTTTGATGAAAAGGAGGTTAAAACGACAAAATTCCCGTGGACTGGATAGCAATCATCTCCTCATCCGCTATACTATATACTACACAGAGTTCCACCACCTTTCTCTCCAGAATTATTATTATTATTATTATTATTATTATTATTATTATTATTATTATTATTATTATTATTATTTAAATATAGAGAGATAGAGAGAAAGGGGCGAGAAATGGAAATAGAGAAGGAATTAAAATCTTAACACAACAATCTTAAAACATAAGCGAGGAGCATAAATAGTTGAGTATTTGACATACAAATCAATATCTCCATATATTTTCTTCTGATTGAAGGAAAGAGTTCAACTCATCAGCGAATAGTAGACAGTCCAAACTGATTCTTGTACAGATTAAAATAATGAATACTTGAAATTCTAAAGTTGATCCTGTGTGTTGATTCGTAGGGAAGGATCTTAACATTATTAGAGTCTTACAGGAGATTTTGTATTGTGGAGATACGTAAGTAATTCCTAACCCAATTCATACAGCCTGTTGGTAGGTCAATATCTCCCAAGTTACTAAACAAAACATTATGTGGCACGACACCAAAACATTTGCTGAAATCAGAATCTTGTCAGTTTGCCCTAGTGTATCGATAGTATATGTTTATAGGCATATACGTATTATTTAAATACGAACTCAATTAATACATTTAGTTTTATTACATTCATACCTATTTTCAACATAAAACGAAGCGCTCTTTTAGGCAATGATTTTAATTTTTTAAGAGATTATTAAACGTATAGAGAATGGTTTCTTGTTTTTAACTTCATATCATTTGCCCCTCTTAAATATGGCGATAGTCACAGTGTTTTTCTATAAATTATATATTTTGAAACCAATGTAAATATATTGCTAAGAGAGGAAAATTGTCAGAGCAAGCTGTAATTAAAAAACGACTGTAGAATATAGAATTCGCCTTGGGAATAATTTAAATATAAACTGTAATGACGTTAGGAAGACTTGGGTGCTAAGAAATTCTTCGAAACTAACAATGTTGGATAGTATCCACCTTGTAGTAGGCTAATGAATGATAAGTCAGGTTAATTTAGTGTCTGTATATGTAGCAGTACTAGAGTTAGTCTACTATTATTACTTCTAGGCTAATATAATAATAATAATAATAATAATAATAATAATAATAATAATAATAACAATAATTCACTCTTTCTACTTCTGAACATAAGGATTCTTCATTAATACTCACGGTGGTTGCAATCCCTCTCGACCGTACAAAGCAAGCATGCTGTTTATGCCGGTTGAACAAAACAGTCTGTGTAGAGCAAGGTCACAATGTACTACGAAACATGAGCCATGCTCCAAACTCTAGATTTTACCCAGGATTAAGGATCTGGTTGCGTAACTTTTCAATAGACCTGTCAATTTGACCAGATATTCAACGACCATATTGATTCTTTTCTGTCTGGAAAACACAAACATTGTGGTCACCGTGTTTAGAGTTCTTAGACTGTTACAATATACAGTATAAACTCCGCTTTTCGCCAAGACTAAGCTGTAGAGCACACACCTTCCCAAATCTCGCTGAATGCGCAAGTACCGGCACTGTGGTATTTTAAATGCGTATCTTATACGGTACACAGTATTTACAAATTTTCGTGCACCTACACTTTAGAAAATATTTAAACTTTTCTATCTATTTATTCATTCGATAACTTTTGACAATTCAATAATTTTGTACATTTCTATTTTTATTTTTAACTTCCTTTAGAGCCTCACATATACAGTAGATTAGGAATGTAGGTATAGGCCTATAGGGTAACAATATTGTCGTTTGTCGAAAACAAAACAGAAAGAGATTTAAACTGACATGAGAGATCTGTTTGCGTGAGACGATATTTCATAAAAATAATAGGCCTACAAATATTTATGGAAATAGTTGTTTGTAAAAAATAAGCTAAATCATATGAAATGTTCATGTTACACTTCCGTTTGTCCTAATTATTCGTATCTACTGTATATGCTATGTAATGCACATGTAGGTCTATTATTATATGAAAACTAGTAGAATTATATTAAGTTTCGTAAAATTAGATTGATTAAAAAAGATCGAAATTTCAGTTATGTTAAAATTATCTCCTAAACACAGTTTCCATAATCTGCATTGTTTCTTAGGCTACATTAAATAAGTTCCTTTCAATTACCGGTATCGAATGTTATTAAAAATTTGTACACAAACGTGCCCAGATTCAAGTTATTCGTCTTTGTTTTTTATGAGAACATCAAATTATATTCCTTCAAGAATCCCTTGTAAATCGACAACTACAAAACCCAGTACATGTCATTACGTAGGCAGTGGGGCTTATATAGGCTACAATTGCAGGGTATAAACCATTGCATTCATTAAGAATAGGAGCTTTTCTGATTCTTGTACAGACCCAGAAACACAATTTGGGTCACCTGAATTTTCCAAGTTCCAGTTCCAGTTATAACATAACCGCGCATGCTCAGTACTCTGGGTCTGTACAAGGTGTCCAGTTTAAATAGTTGCGTATTTTTCATGTTTATTTATTTTTATTTTTATTTGTCTACTTTCTTGCTATTTGGTCTACAATATTTACATCTGTAGACCTACTGTATTCGTTGATTTATTAACTTCTTATTTGTTTCTTTATGAAATTTTAATTTGCGAATTTATTTATTATTTTGACTATTATTATTATTATTATTATTATTATTATCATCATCATCATCATCGTCATCATCATTATTTACATATCTCTTCATTTATATTTTTATTTGTCCATTCCTATTTTTCATATGTCTAGCCAATATTGTTCTTTTTTGTGTCTACACACATCCATATTTTCTTATTTACTTATACGCTTATTCACGTTTTAACCCTGAGCTGACATTCAGTCTGTCATAGTGACATTTAAGGCGGACAAGATCGGAGCTGGCAGTTTTCTCGGGATTCTCCCTTTTCATTCCTCACGTCAATCGTCAACATCATTCATTCCGATCTCTATTTCGTCATAATTCCATAGTATTTCCCAAGTCCCGGTTGGCGACACACGGAGGGGGTTGGTGTAGGGATGAATGGGGTTTCCTACTCGAAACATGGATACGCAGCGAAACTTAGTGCATTCAGCCGGTGCGGATTGAGAAAGTGCCTAGCTTGAAGATAAGCAATAGGTCTTCAAGGTCGCAGTGTTGGGTCGTAGTGCTCCCTCTCAAAATACAAATACAATACAATTGTAAATCCATTTGCATATATAGGCCTACTTGTTATTCATTTTTTTCTATTTACTTATACCCTCATTTGTATATTCGCTTATTTATTCAATTGCTTGTTTTCTTGCTCATTTATATGCACTCACATTTACTTAATTGTCCAGTTATTTATTTATTTATTTATTTATTTATTTATTTATTTATTTATTTATTTATTTATTTATTTATTTATTTATTTATTTATTTATTTATTTATTTATTTATTTATTTATTTATTTATTTATTTATTTGTGTATCTGTCTATTTATTTACTTCATTCATCCACCGAGTACACAATTTACTGTATTTACTTTTCATTATTTTAAATTTAAATTAGATATTTAATTTTTGCTTATTCCCTCATTTTCTCTATTGACATAAAACGTCTATAGTCCACCTACACTAATAGCAAAAACGAAAGGATTTTGTAGAACGGAAATGGAGTCCAGTTGCCATAAAAATGCTTATGTCATATCCGACAAACTCAACCATGTGAACGAATATATTCCTATATTACATAACCTACTTTGAAGAGTTTATTATAATCCATAGACGGGAGTTCCAATATATTTTTAAAAATGTTATTTAGTATTCAGTTGTGCTTTAATTTGAACGCAAAACAGACACGTGCACAGTAGGCCCTACATGCGCAAGTATAAAAACTTAATACAAGCATGCTAGTATTCACATACAGACGAACAAATAACAGTAAGAACATTTACGGGATATTCTATAAGCTTATGTAAGTGTATAGTATACCAATCAATTGCTATTTGTCTACGGCTTAAAAAGAGTTCTTTACTTGTCCTCTTAATTAAATAAATATATAGGCTACCAGATGTTAAAATTTAACCTAAGGCCACTGCTGTAGAATCTTTAATGTATTGTGAACATTTATAATTTAAATTCTCTATTATGTCGCTACTACATTGATTAAGGCTGGTTAAGTGGAAGTGGAAGGCCTTATGGCCTTAATTCTGCCAGCGAAAATAATGTGTATCCAATGCCTACCCACTTCACTTGTGTGATTCGGGTTGCCAGCGAAAATAATTCTTAGCAGTGCATCCTGTTTTAATGCATTATTAGGCCTATTATTATTATTATTATTATTATTATTATTACTATTATTATTATTATTATTATTATTATTACATGATCTCGATTAACTTATTTCATTCCGTTCATTAGAAATTCATAGGCATAAATATCACAGCAAATTGTATTTATTTATCCTAATTCCATTATTCTGATTCTTGTGGGCCTAGCTAGCCTCTTAGACATTACACGAGATCATAAAGAATTCCTCAAATCTCCTGTCACTGCTTTGTTTATTAGTTACTCATTTGTATATAGGCTATATTTATTCGCTTCTTTTGTTATACATTTGTTCATTTGCGCATTTATTGTTTTATTTATTTGCCTATTTATTGATTTATTATTTTTTTTCATTTGTTTCTATTTGTCAACTTTTATATTTTTATTTATCTACTTACATAAGCATTGTCTCCGTCCAATTCGAATAATAATAATAATAATAATAATAATAATAATAAAGATATGAAGTTGAACCAATACATTAAGCATTTATTGTAAAATAAATAGTAAAATATAGAGCGTACATTTTATCTTTCAGCGTTCACGGATGTAGAGTGGAAGCGGCAGTGCACAGCGCAGCTGCATAGGCGTACATGAGGGCGTGAAAAAATAAAATGTATGCACTGTATGCATTTACTGATTTAATTTACAAACCGAGTAGGATGGCAGGAACTTCTGCATAACAATGAAAATAATTATGAAGAAATGTTTTAATAATGGGACAGAAAATGATAAAAAAGATACCGATTAGCGATTTTGTTAAAAAAATATTATTCGAGTCCGGGAATGGAACCCAATCTGCCTATTGGATATAGATCTACTTCATAATATTTTATTGCAACAAAACCGAATATCCTGCAATAAAAGCAACATCAAGACATTCGTACCTGTAGCGATTCTGTTAGACCTGAAGGTAAGAAGCGACAGGGAGGATGATCAAGACGGAGATATTACAATGGATATGAGGGGCATGAATAGAACCAAGTAGAGATGATATCCCTGGCAACACTTGAGCCTCTCTTCTCCGGAAGGAAGAGTAACAATTGGAACCAGTTTGTAAGACAAGTTGCAACAAAGTGAGAGCAAATGAAGACAAATGTCTGTGCGGACAGACCCTCGTGTTCGTGATTACGGTTACACTTTCCCATCACGTGACAGCGATATTTACATCTCACCTAACAAGCATATTATAAGTTCTGCACACGGCTCGACACTGGGACTTCGGCATCTATTCTTCCTGCTACGAGCGACTGACCTCGTTTCGTCCCGAGTGAATCTTTGCAGAATAATGCGTCCTTGAAATTCTGAACCCCTCTTTCATTTAATCTGTTCTCATGAATCTAAATGGATTTATTTTATTCCGTACCGCTATTCACATTTTACGGTCTTCAAAAAGAACTTCATCTTCACGAAAATGTCATTATGACTCAATGGAAAATAGTTTTATAAATTCATGGATTTAAATAATGAACAACATTTATCCGCAATGTTAATTTTGTTCACACTACATCATGCGTCGATAAATTTTCCTATAACTTCAATTTATTTCCGGTACACATCTAGTGTTGTGTAGGCTATACTAATATTACATATAGCCTACCAGTGAGTAAAAAGTATAGAACACTGCTTGTAGCTTTCCTATTTTAAGTGTAAGAAGAAATCATATATACAAAACTTAGACCTATAGTTGGTGAACAAAGGATTAAGTAGAGCAGCGCTGTGTAGAACAAAGAGGAGATATACTGTCCTTAATATGTGGAAAACATTGCATTATTAAGAAATGAAGTATTTAAATGACGCTAAGTGGAAATGATTCAACACTATTTAGAGCTCTTCTGTCGCCCCATTCCGCAAATCCAGGAAATTTGCCTCCAGAGTTGCAGTTAAAATTAATTGATCTTTCACATACTGCACTGCAGAAATGTACGTAGGGTAAATTAGGGTCTGTTGGACAGTTGGGCGTGTTGGACACTTTGTACTTTAACGTGTTACCCCGCCACTTGTGGGCACCACATTCTGCTAGAAGTCAATGACGAAAGTAGCTACGAGTGGGGCTACGTCCGTCATTGACTTCTAGCAGAATGTGGTGCCCACAAGTGGCGGGGTAACATGTTAAAGTACAAAGTGTCCAACATGCCCAACTGTCCAACAGACCCTAATTTACCCTATAAGAAAAGGACTTGTTTAGCTTTTACAGTTCCTTAAACCAAGAATTGTGTCCGAAGATTCGTAAATTTGGAGCGAAAATTAATCTATTACGATTTTCAGCAGCACATACGTACCGGTAGGTTTTAACGAACGTAACAAAGGGCAAGTTAAACGACCATGATAAACGCCCTATGCTTCGATCTGCTTATTTAGAGAGAGGTAATAATGCTGGTGTGAGGTGGAAATCGAAGAAGAGATTCTGGCGAAATTTTAGCTTAAAAGGTTTATTTTCGCATAACAGTATTGCTACTATAATGGCAAAGATGTTATACTCCAGCAATTTGAGAAGTTTTATACATGAACGCAATTATTTTTAAGTTATTCATTCCATATTGTAATACACAAAGAAACATATATTAATTATTCTCGTACATAATTATATAGGCTAACATCTTCTGCCTTTAAATTTGATTATACTGAATTTATTAAACATGTGTAAAGAAAAATAAAGTATAAAGATATTTTGCATCTCGACTTCATAATGTTAATTTTTCTTGTATTTCGGTCGCTCCTTTTTGTACAGCATATGTACTGCAGCCAGGAAGCACGCGAAAGAATCGAAGGTAGTTCGCGCGCTATATCTTATACAACCCTGGCATAGAAGAATAGGCTATAAAAGACCATGATCTAAGCAGTGTCGTGTTCTCGCGAGCACGACATTTTATTTTAGCATCCCCAAAATTAAAATCCTTGCTGAGCCAATGTTATCAGTATCAATTAAGACATTTTCAACTGCAGGGATTATTCAACATAGTGAAGTGAGTAACATCTGCACCGTTACTATTGCCATCACCAAAACACTTTTTTCAACGAATGACTGACCAATTAGGACAAACGTGCGAATTCTAAATGAAGTAGCAGAGAAAGTGAACAGATTCAAATTCTTAGGGTGTAGGCCTACTATAAAGTAGTAACATGAGCTGCTGCTAGGAAGTCAAAAGGAGGATAGCAATGGCAAAGAAAGCTTTTAATGGGAAAAGGTGCATCTTCTAGAGACCTCTGAAAAAAAAGAACTAAGGAAGAGACAAGTGAAGTGCTTTGTGTGCGGTGAGGCAGAAACATGGTAATTATGACGAAGTGAAGAGAAACGATTAGAAGACTTTGAAATGTGGATATAGAGAAGAATGGAATGTGGTGAAATGAACAGACAGAATAAGAAATGAAGCTGTGCTGGAAAGAGTGGGTAAAGAAAGAATGATGCTGAAACTGATCAGAAAGAGAAAAAGGAATTGGTTGGGTCATTGGCTGAGAAGAAACTGCCTACTGAAAGATGTACTGGAAGAAACGGTGAACGGTAGAAAATTTCAGGGCAGAAGAAGATATCAGATGATAGACAATATTAATTAATATACATACGAGAATAAACGAAAGTGGAAAATAGGTAAGATTGAAGAATGCTGGATTTACAGTGAAAGACCTGTCCTTGGACAGAAGACTATGATTGCTTCAACGAAAGATCAAGAGATGCATTGTCTTCCTAGATACTCTGTATAACTTAAGAAATATTTAAACTCACTTAAACACGTTGTCAGTTATTAGTTGGCCGCGTTGATGAAAATGATCAAAATTAAAGAGACGTTAGAATATTGACAATTATTAAGTCCATGTTTCCAAGTAAGATCTGACAAACTTCGATGAAACCGGACGTTGATTTTATCTAGTCGGTAGTTGGTATTCTCAGTAATAATATTCTTAAAAGTTTGATTATATCTATAACAATATTTTACACACCAAAAGAGCAGAACTGTTAAGCTTATCATTCTCAGAAATCTTAATCCACAATTATTCATTTCCCTTACATAATCCGCTCTAAGATAAACATACAGAATCGTAAAAGAGAACTGGAGGTGTCAAAGTGTTATGGTAACTTGTACATACATAATTTGTTTTCGTGCATCGCACTGTAATATAAAATAAACAATTTACCTGCATTATAGAAACTTCTACACTACAGCAATCCCAGATATAGAAATCATACATTATAACGACCGAAAAAATTCCTGACAAGTAGCAATGCATAGCACCTGCTACAGGCACCTCGTTGCCGTCATTACTGCCCATACAAAATAAAACATTCTGACTTTTTTATTTGTTATGACTGCGCTTTCACGCAGAAGTCAACAGTCACTACTTCCAATTGCTCAATTGCGTAACAGCTGACGTTAACAGCGATTCCAGGAATTTCTCATCTGTTCATTTCCCTCTCACACTTCGCAATTTATTGAAAGATTCCTATCAACAACTGAGAATCGAGAGTGTTCGCTATAAAATGAGTCCTAATGACATATGCAAGAAGAAAGCATCGATAGGAGTTCAGTTTTTGGCATTATACAGTAAGCGCCAGAAAATATTACCGCTTCTCTAAACAGCATAACCAATTAGGCCTATTTATTTATTTGCCAGCATTTAGACATATTGTAGATTCAGTGTTTGGCTTAGTACTGCAATTATTTCTCACAACAGAGGAAAAAGATTTTATTGTTGAGTAGGATATTATTTCCCTTTATACGGACTTCAACGTGGAAATAGATCAAGTTCGAAACATGTTTCAGATTCCTTTCGTAAAATGTTTCACAAGCCGTAAGCCTTTTCACCAGTCACACGGCTATAAACACACTCCCTTAGTTCCAGGAACACTTTGGGGAATGCATAATTTACATTTTTCTTATCCATTCCATTCACCTGACCTTACACCACCCAATGATTATATTACATAAGGTATATCTATACTAATAATAAATCTGTAGCCGAAATTTTTCTGGTAATTTTCGATTTTCCAAAAATAATTGGTCCTACCATATATAATTAACCACCCTGAAACCGAAAATCGCTTTTTTGAAATTTTTGTTTGTAGGCCTATGTCTGTCTGTCTGTCTGTCTGTCTGTATGTTTGTTACCTTTTCACGCGATAATGGCTGAACGGATTTCGATGAAAATTGTAATATAAATTAAGTTCGTTATAACTTAGATTTTAGGCTATATGGTATTCAAAATACATTATTTAAAAGGGGGGTTATAAGAGGGCCTGAATTAAATAAATCGAAATATCTCGCTTATTATTGATTTTTGTGAAAAATGTTACATAACAAAAGTTTCTTTAAAAATAATTTGCGATAAGTTTTGTTCCTTGAAAAATTTTTATAGGACTGATATTTAATGAGATAAATGAGTTTTAAAATTAAAATAACTGCCATCTAAGGCCATGTAATGAATTAAAAAACAAATGACTTCGTCTATAAGGGGCCTTGGACAGCTACAATCGAAAACTATGAAAGATAGCCTACAGAGAATGTTTCTGTGTTTGTATGAAGTAATATCGGAAGCTAAATTAACCGATTTGTATAATTAATTATTATTTCACCATTGGAAAGTGTAGTTTCTCTAGATGGACATAATGCTATACTGTTATTACAGTAACGTCTGATATGATATAATATAATATAATGTAATATAATATAATATAATATAATATAATATAATATAACATGTAATATTATATAATATAATTTAAGTTATTTGAAGGGTTCAGAACCATAGTGGGCCAAGCGCCATTTACTGAATACGTAGAAAACAAGGGTTAAAATTAAGTTATTAGCATAATTCAATGGAAACCTATAACAAGTAAAATAAAATATACACATTAAATCTAAATGATATCAATCTTCATTAAACTATGGTTGCATGTAATAAAAATTAAGAAACATGTTAAAGGAATTGTCATTGCACCAAATGAGTGTCTCTGGACCAAAATGATCGCATTTTAATTATTTGGATCCAATTTAAATTAAGTAACATATTAAACGATTTATCCTTCTATCAAACACGAATGTTCCCTGGATCAAATGTCCTATTTTAATTATGTAATTACTTTATATTTATTTCTAACGGGTGCAGCGGAGCGCACGGGTACGGCTAGTACTGTACTAAAGGAATTCGTAGGAATTCGTCTTCATGGAGAATCTACCGACAACGATAGCAGAATTACGGAAAGATAATGGCTTTCTTTCACCAACTTCAGCAACCTTTATTTGCAAACATGTTTGAGAATCTACGTGAATGTTATGAATGTTGTGTAGAAAATAATGGTAAGCATTTGAACATGAGAAAGCTGCAGCATTATAAACAGACTTTATCGTGAAAATCGTTCACAATAGGCCACATTATTGTTCCAGTGCCGTAAAATATTACCATGCAAAATAAAACGTCATGACTTCTACGAGTATTATGACGCCATAACTTGTGCCATAAAATGAATACTGTTAAACGATTTGCCGTGTAATAATATTTAATACATCACTGTTGTCATAACAACTCATTCTTCATAGACTACGATAATCACAAAACTGCTCATAATTTTAAAAAATGATTTTATTTTATTTCTATATTGATTGGTTTATAATGCTGCCGTAGAAAAAAATAGCGTATGAAACATGTTTATAATGCTATACAGTTACTGAATTCGTCAAAATTAGCCAAATCACTTCGCTCGTTCCCTAAACATTGGTTCTTTCAATAAAGTCCAACTGTTCCTTATTATTTACATAAGTATAAGTTACAAACCATTGAAATTATTAGGTTATTAGTGTGTGCTAGAGGCACTATTACAAAAAAAAAATTATTAATTTCTGCAAAAAGTTCAATCTTGAATCCTCTTTGGCCGAGATTGTTTCTTTGATAGCTCTAAAATATTGAACCTATCTTCTGAGAAATCACATACATAAAGTAAATTAATAGCACAACAATAATAATTTATATTTCTCACGAAAGCATTTTCATAAAATTGTACGTATTTATTAATACTTGTATATTTGGTATACTTTGTCCTCCAGGGCAACCCCTATTTTAGGGGAAGTATTTTATAATAACAATAATAATATAACATTATAAATTAGGACTTCATGCTTTCCCGGCGTTGGATATGGAATAATTATGCTTCTCGGGTTCTCAGTCAGGTGAGTTGGATTGTTGCTTCCAAGCTTTCGATGACTAGTTATGTAATCTACTTCAATCCCTGAAGAAGATGGCACAGCTAGTCATCGAAATATGATGAAAGATGAGTGAAACGGAGAAAAATTCTCTCGGCACCGGGATTTGAACCCGGGTTTTCAGCTCTACGTGCTGACGCTCTGTCCACTAAGCCACACCGGATTCCCATCCCGATGTCGGATCGAATCCTCTCAGTTTAAGTTCCACCTCTTGGGTTCCCTCTAGTGCCCTACCCTCATGCACTGTGTCATATACGTATGACAGTGGCACAATGTCCACACATGTGCAGAGGTGCACTCGTTAAGAGTGACCAAGTGGCCGGGATCCGACGGAATAAGCGCCGTCTTAAATCACCAAGTGATTATTTTTCGCATATCATATATTATTATCTGCATGGAAATATCATATGTACTTCGGTACATCATAATAATATAGTCATCGAAAGCTTGGAAGCAACAATCCAACTCAACTAGCTGAGAACCCTAGAAGAATTTCATTATAAACTAATTTCATAATATTCTATTACGTTCCAGTTTATTAAAGCTCTTTACTTAATTGAAGTTTATAGATTACTAAATACATAAATGCGCAGTATCTATTTTAGTAGTGTTTGTTCTGACGCGTACTGTGGTTTATCTTATTGTAGAATTATATTGGGTTGTTCAAAAGTCAGGATAATACTGAGTCGTTTGAACTTCATTAAAATAAGTTTTACATGGAATACAAATGTCATTTCGCTTACTCTATTGGAGTTGGCTGTGACGATACTGAAACACTAGGACATGTGTTGGGTTTCTGCCGAAAGACTGAACAACCGCTATCACAGAGTGAGGACAATGCTTGCTGACATCCTAAGACAACAAGGATTAGAAGTCCATGAAGAAGTGCATTGTATCTCTGAAGATGATTCAACAAGACGAGCAGATATTGTTGTCATTGATAGAAAAAAGAACACAGAAACAATACTAGACCCGACTATCAGGTTTGAAAGAGATGCACAACAGCCAAAACTTACTGATGGTGAAAAGAGAATCATCTAGGAACCTTGCATTCCTTATTTTAGCAAGCAGTATAACATCATGGCTAATCGTTGTTCAGTACACAGACTTTCTTTTGGAGTTCGTGGTACCAACTCCAAATACACCTATAACCTTTTAAAATTAAAGGCATTCACATTTTACAATATTGAGAAAATCCTTAGAGAAATTCTAAAGGGCTCAATTCAAATTTTGTAATTTCATCTCTATTTCAAGTAATATGATTCACTTTAATTTTCTTTTGAAATTTATTATATGTATTTTCATTTTAAACGTTTATATAGGCTATGTATTTGTTTTCTGAATCCTTGTGGCCACCCTTATTGAAGGGCAGAAGGTTTTATTTATTTTTTTTATAACTCCGATGTGTATGTATAAAATTCAATAATATGACAGCAACTTTGTTTTTAAATCTTTAATAGTCTCCCTTCCAGGCTCTATATTGCACTCAGAAAAAAATACATCGAAATATTTTATACCTTCTCAGGACGTTGGGAAATTCTATGTTAACACTAATGAATACGCCTAACACTAATTCGAGTATGTAGAGGCAGATCTATTATTCCTACTGTAGCTATATCAATATTGAATGATGTTCAATCGTTTCCCCATAAGACAAAATAATAGTGTCGCTCTGGTATAATTTTGTGAATATGAGTGAATAGTAATTTATGCTACAAGAGAGTAAAATAAGATTTTATTCATGATACTGTATATCAACATAGCAACGGACTATTTTATTAAGAGATGTTAAATAAATAAAATAATCGACAGAAAAATAATTTGAAAAGTTACATTTCTTGCATTTCGAAATAAAAGTTTCCATAGCAACCGTAATGGAATAACTGGAAACAGATATAGCAATATTAAACCTCATGCTTTTGTGAATGCAATGGCGTTTTTATGTTTATTTAGACCTAAACCTTATGTTTAACGAAGTTCCAGTAATTTCAAAAGCGTCCTGACCTTCTAATTCAATGCCGGTACTTTACAAGAAATCTTGTCAAAAACTGATCAATATTGAAAAGAAATATTTGTCAAAGACTGTTTCATATTGCTAAACATTTGACAAGATTTCAAAACATGTAGGCTATTCCAGCTTCATTGTAACGTTTGTAGGCTTACATATCAAATATTTAATAGGCCTATAAATAATGTACATCCTTTGGACAATAACTAGGCTATAAAAATCAATATTTGTGTTACTTAACTGTACGGTACCTAAAACGAAGAATATTACAACTGCAAATTGTCTTAAAAGAAAATATTTAACATTCGAATTTGCCTAGGTTTATAGGTTAGAACCTTCGTTAAAAAAAATACGTGTATCAAAATATCTGCTTTGCAATTTCCTCATACACATTTTTTTTTCTTCATTTTATTCTGGTATTCCACAAAACCCACGACGTACAGGATTTAGTTCATATAGGCCTGATTTAATTAAATCGCAAACAACTTTTCTCGGCCAGAAAGCTATTTTTTGTGGTTCTTGGCGCTATAATAGTTTCAAATCCCATTAGTCAATTCCTTCAAAGAAACTCCAAGTCTTTGATCAATTAAAACATGTTCTTATTTACTTTCGACAATCACAATCAAAGACTCTAAAGTATTGTAAGTGATTTGACAATAAAACTTGTAAAGTATTGACAAGTCTTGAAAAGACTTCTGAAGCGTTGAATTTGATGAAAATGTAATCGTGTTCAGGCAGCTTAATAGACTTTTTTCCACGCAACCGCAACTAAAAAGAATAATTAAGGTAGTCTACAACTTAAAATGACGAAATATCTTTTCATATTACTTCATTAATTATATAGACTAAATGGTAATTTAGTTTCATTATATGACATCACGAGGTGTGAGAAACATGCTGATGAAGATGAAGACATGATACGTGCGCATGTGTGACACTGATCCCGTTTAATTACAAGCAGAACATCAGGCGACGGCATAACGGTCGCCACAGGGCTACTCAACAACTAGTATTTCATGTGCGATTCATTTTCACAGGTAGGTCTAAGTTATATAGCGAGTATAAGACACAATGCATCGATGAAGGTGTTCATTTGTTTTTAATACTAGTTTATTTAAAGACGCTTATCAACTATTATTTTATCTAGAGAATGTCAATGGAATGGCTGTTAGCGAGATGGTATCTGTCGAGATGAGACCGAGGATTCGCCATGTGATTACCTAACTTTCGTCTTGCAGTTGGAAAACCCATCTAGGTAATCAGCCCAAGCGGGTATCGAACCCACGCCAGAGCACAGCTTCGAATCATAGATAAACGCTCTACCGCCGGCGTTTGTTTCATTTGTTGAATTGAATATAAAATATGATCTTTGGTGTAATATTTGCTACATTTACCGTAACATAAACGTGTCTTCATCATCTTTGTATAGGCCTAAACGTTGTCTATACTGAAATATTAAAACAGAAATCACATCACTTGGAATCCAAATATTAATTAAATATCAGTACTTATTTATTCTTCCAGTAACAACCATGAGAATGGTCTATATTTAACAAACTGATTATTTATACCATCTGTACGATTACTCAAAATTCGGCACACTTTTCAGATATCTAGAACTTTGTTAAAGTAGATTTCATAGAAAATAAATAAAAAAATATACTTTTTAGAAGAGAGCGATTTATATTATATGTAAAGGTAATAATTTAACATTAAAATAAAATTACCATTTTACTTTACATTTATTTTCAATAATTACAGAAACAGAAGATTATAGGATATCCCGAACGGTTTAATTTAATGGTGTTAGTAAAAATGTTTTATTACATTAACAAGTAACTAAAACAAATTCGAGTATGCAGAAACAACAACATTATCTTGAAGAATAAATTTCCGGGAAGGAAAACACACTAATTCACACAATAAAAGCTTAAAATTATTATTATTATTATTATTATTATTATTATTATTATTATTATTATTATTATTATTATTGTTATTTTACATAAATTTCGAAGTAAACTGTGCCAAAAGAATCGAAATAAAGAGATTGAAAATATTTTCGTGGCGTTACATGCTATTCTTTAGTGAATGAAATAGATTTTTTCGGCTTATAATGTAAACCTTATTTCTTAGAACAATTTTCAACGACATAAAAAGTGTCCCGATTCGTGAATACAAAAATAAAAAGAAACATATGGTAATTTATAATTTTCCAATTCACCACTAACGTTCTTTGTTTAAGTAAGCGTAAGAAATTAAGTCGATTTTATTTTTTTTTTCGAAACATTTACTTAAAAATCTTTTAAGTGTAACCTCATATACTTACGAAAAGCATACATTTATAATGTAAATAGTTTCATTTCCGTTCATCCAGTTACTATTGTTACACTCTTTACATACAGCAATCATATAATAGCTCGAACTATGCAGAACTTATTGCCGAAACCACCGTAATAATTACAATACATGGAAACAGACATGGAATTACTACACATAGTATCAAAAAGCAAACAACTAAAATATATTAGAGCAATATGAAATCTATAAACATAATTTCAAAGTTACACAAATAAAATATACTTAATATCCAGCTAAACTTCAATTCACATACACATATATTTGACAACACAAGAGCATCCCCATAACATCCCATCTCCATACCCAGTTATACCCACGCCACGACCTCCCGCTATCGTATCCAGACACCCCCACCTACAGGGACAAGCACGCCGGAAGACACAATAGTCTGTACGAAGCAACGATTCGCCCGCTGAGGATAGAGGACACGGTCTGAAACGGCCGTTGGTCGTAATAAAATATATTACAATTTTTAAGTTTTTAACAAATTTCAACACTGAATTTTTTTTAATTTTCAGACTTTTATTATATTTAAATATCAAGTGTTATGAACTGAATCAATAACAAATAAAAAAAAAAACATTTCCAAACCAGTATACTAAACAAGACTTGATATCAGAAATGTCCAAAAGTCTAGTTCTGATGACGTAGGCCATGAAAGCCTAAAAGGGCATATAATAGGCCTACCTAATAATTTAATAAGTTATTTATAAGGTATATTTTTAAATTACAAAAATGGGTGAACAACATTGAAAAAAAACTGGTCACATAATCATTCTGGGGATCCAAAATTCCCAAATCAAGTCTTCACAGAAAATCAAAATTTGGGGACAATTTTGACCCCTGGGGCCCCCAAATGTTATATTTTATTTTCAATTCAGGTATAGAAATGTTTCAAAACTAATATTCTCCATTTCTATCACAATGAATTTTTCAACATATGTAAAAGTATCGAAGACATTCCAAAAAAGAAAAAACGAAACAATGTACACTATAATGTACATCAGGTCTGAAGGGGTTAAAAACATGTGTGTTTCTTTCGTCGCTCTCCTTGATCTAATGGTTACTAGTTTTACCACTGAAGCTGAGGTTTCAAGGTTCATAACCGACAGAGGGAGATGACTTCATAAAGTGAAGGTAAAGTCATCCCTACTGTAGACCATGGCGATCCACAGGGTAGAGAGAAGTTAAGGATCCCACAATCGGCATTAATGGCAGTAGTGAAGTATAAATTACTGGGTAGTAGAACTCTTATAAAAACTCCGTTTGGCCAGTTGATAGATTCTGTCCGCGTCAAATTTTAAACCGTAGTCACGTGACGCGGTAATAATAGAAGAAGAACCACACGATGCTTCAAAACTATGACAACCAGAAAAGTTTTTTTTTTTATTTTTTAAGCTGGTTATTTAATGACGCTGTATCAACTACGAGGTTATTTATAATCTATGAGATTGGTGATAGCGAGATGGTATTTGGCGAGATGAGGCCGAGGATTGGCCATAGATTACCTGGCATTCACCTTACGGTTGGGGAAAACCTCGGAAAAACCCAACCAGGTAATCAGCCTAAGCGGAAATCGAATCCGCGCCCGAGCGCAACTTCAGACCGGCAGGCAAGCGCCTTAACCGACTGAATCACGCTGGTGGCTCAACCAGAAGAACTTCTGCAAACGGATTAGGGTATAAAATTTCTTTTACAGAAATTAGAAGTCATTGCAAAGGTGCAGCGGAGTCCATAAACTCACCAAATACTTATAGTACAGCATGGTTTCCATCGAAAGAGAAGTAAAGCTGGGGGGGGGGGGCATGTCGTAAATTTGCGACACATAAAACAATCCTGTTAATGAATTAGAAAGCTTCAGAAAAAATGATTGGGGAACCTTTATTCCAACTTTAACGTTGAATAATGTTAAAATATTAGGTTTTGCATTAAGACAACTTTACTCTACCTTGGCATTAAAATTAATGATTTTGTTCATGTATGCATTCGGCATTAGTCTTTTTCCATTTGGGTAGCTACATCATACTAACTAGATTGGGAATTAGCTCTCTCTCTCTTCATGTTTTCTTTTCCTATAAAGTCTCATACATTCTGCGCAACTGCTTCCTATATACACGTTTATCTGTGCGTGACACTTTCAGTTGTTAACGTTATTGCGTCAATCTCTCAGCATAGCAGTTGCGTAAGCCAATGGTTCTAATTCATATATCTTAAGAGATGAATCAAAATGGACTGCATTTTTCACAATGTCGCGTTTATTAACGTATTTCATTCGCAATGTGTTCAGATCCATCTTTTAACGTTTAGTCATAGTAAGCGGTTGAAAAAGTCTACAAAATTAATAAAAGTATAAAGGCCCGCTCCCACTTAACGGAATCGAACCGAATCGAAATGAAACGTCTGCTGCCGCTCACATCTAGTGGAATCGAACCGAACCGAAGCGTGTTGCAGATTAAAATGGATTGCATAATGGCTTTAACATAGTCATGTGAAGAGGCGGAAACAGAAGAAATAAACATCCAAAAAAGAAAAGCAAATAATTGATTCATTATATTTTAACCACAGTCTAATATAA
Organism: Periplaneta americana; assembly: GCF_040183065.1. Taxonomy (NCBI): domain Eukaryota; kingdom Metazoa; phylum Arthropoda; class Insecta; order Blattodea; family Blattidae; genus Periplaneta; species Periplaneta americana. The sequence continues at coordinate 151,962,796 of NC_091119.1, read as the reverse complement.
ACAGTCACGAAGCTTGAGTTTATGAGGGTACTAGGAACAATAGACTGTGCAGGGACTATTTCGCATTGTCTGTAATGAGGCGATAGTAGCGATCCTAGTGGTTAGCAACTATCTATGGATGCATATTTACTACGTATTGTGCTTCGTGACTGTATATAATAGACTATGTTTTTATTTTTTATTTTAGTTGGTTATTTAACGACGCTGTATCAACTACTAGGTTATTACTAGACTGTTTTTAACTATATATATATATATATATATATATATATATATATATATATATATACATGGGGAAATTTCACTTTATTTGACTATACTTTGAGAGATGAAACAAAATTTCGTCTTTTAACGCTGCTTTGAGTTTTAATTTTTACCTTATGTTTCCGTTAGTAACTTATTTCGCTTCAAGCATTATCAGGGAATATTATTACAGTACTAGCCTACTTATGTGTCTTGTCGTACAATAGCGGATAATTTGAACACAATTTGTTCATTTTTCTCCGTTCATATTACTGAATTCTAATTTTCTGTAAACATATTATTTCAGCAGTAACTTTCAATACTCAAATTACGCTACAAAAATGGATATGGCTCATTTGTTTTTTCACGAAGGCTTCACGAGAACATACGATCATACCCGAAACAAGAAATTCTGTTCCGGCAGTGGAATAAAAATTGTAGCTCATGAATTCTATTGAATTCGAGTCGGTTCGGTTCGGTTCGACGCACCACTTTCTGCTGTCTTCCATTTAAAAACATTGTGAAGGGAAATTCTGTTCGATTCGATTCCGTTAATTAGGTGCGGGCCTTAATATGTATTTGGGTTATTGTTTAAACAATGTACAATTTTATTTTGGGACTAAAATAACCATCATTTAGGTCTCTTTTCTTTCATTTAGATAAGCCTATAACATTTCCCTATAAATACGACATAAAGAAAGAGTTGCGTGAATAACTTGCATATTAGGTTACCGTAGTTTTTGTTAGCTACACCGTGCTACCAATATCCACATCGCTTCTGTCGTTTCCCTGTCATGTTTTTCACTTTAATTGAAGTACCCAGTTTAGCCTATATCTCTCAATCTTTACTCCCCCTCGGAGAAATAGCATTTCCTAGTTACACAACAAATGTGACAAATATGATTTCGAGCATTCTATTTTTCAAATCTGCACTGCGTTCTAGAATTTATAGATGCAAGGGCAGGGCATAGTTGCGCTCCACGGTCAGATAAAATGCAGCAGATAAAAAAAGGGTCCCTGTTTTGTGGGCATAGTTGCGCCCCGTTCCCATCAGGTAGAGAAAAGGGCATGGCATAGTTGCGCCCCGAAGAAATCAGGTAGCAGAAGGGACATGGCATAGTTGCGCCCCGATGAAATAGGTAGAGAAAAAGACATTACGGAAACTCGAGCCTCGTAATCAACCAACCTTATTGATTTCTTATTCGATTTAATATTTATTATTGATACCGTAAAAACGAACACCATGAAGTTGGCAGTACTTTATTAACTGTTTTTCTACTGTTTATGCAGTGATTATCAATAGCCTACCGTTAAAATGAACACCATAAAGTTGGCAGTATTTTATTAACTGACATATTCAAATGAGTGAGCCGTTGGCATTTTATTAGTGATTTTCACACCGTGTGTGGCGTATAGTGAGAATAATTTAAAATGAATGTTAAGTTTAGTGAAAAGGGTAAAGATTTAATAATTCACAATGGATCTAAGTTTCAATATTCGAAACCCTGTAGGCCTACCGCAAGTTAAGATATCGATGTACAAACAAAAAATGCAGTTCATTTATTGTGTGATCGATAAAAAAAAGTGTTACTTTAAATAGCAACATTGATCACATGCTAGGCCTACCTGATTTCAATGCAGTTATCACTGTAATATTTTAAAGTAATTTGCTTATTTATGACAATCACTTTCGTGTGTACTATACCCATCGGGGCGCAACTATGTCATGTCCATTCTGCTACCTGATTTCTTCGGGGCGCAACTATGCCATGCCTAGACCTCTCAATTGACCGCGGGGCGTAACTATGCCATTCCGAGATGCAATTCATATGATGCTCACCAGAGCGACACCTAAAATAAGACATAGAATATTTCATAAATCCCGTAAGTTGAAGAGCCCTGCTTCGTGCCTATAATAGCATTTTATAATTACTGTGTGATAAACTGACCAGCCCCAGCTGAAGGGTTGCTCCATTATAACGTCGTAGATGTCAGCAAAAAGCCATCTTGAAATTGCTTGTTGTATAGAATTAGAACTGGTTCTTTATTATTTATAACAGCGGAGCGATTGTTAAGAGTCAAGTGGCAAAGCCACGTCGCAACAATGAATCAACAACCGCCATTTTACGTCCAATAAAAAACAGAGCAATCAAGTGGGGCGAAGTACTCGAGAAGAAGCCGGTCCCCTAGACCACAGAAGATGTTCACACGAGGGGAAGCTAGAGTGCATTACTCCGCCAAGTAAATTCATTGCAAAGACCGCCACGGCTGTCCAAAAGAGGCCATAAAAAAGACATTCGCCTCTTCAAGAAATCTTAACGTGCTGACAAAAGAAGCCATTAGACCAGGTGAACCCACTTCACAACGTCACAATCTGCGTTAACCCATTCTAAAGATACTCGTTTGCAAGGCTGTCTCTAGTATTACAAATGGGTACAAGAGGCGTTTCGCTAGGTGCCATGCATTCTCAATTAAGGAAATTTATATGTACAATTTAATCAGATTCATTAACGTAAAACTTAAATGATGCAACGATGACATGAGACTGACAAGATAGGCTATATCGAAAAGGTGTAATAAGAGGAAACACGTATTAGGTTACAATGGCCGCTTTGTCTCAAAGAACTGTCGCAGATCGAAAGATGACGTAAGCTACATATAGGCCTACATATGTATGTATGTATGTATGTATGTATGTATGTATGTACTGTTCTCCAACCAGGAGATTAACCGTGAAAGGAATGTGCTTACTATTGCGTCATCTATTGTAACGAAGTAGATAGATAATATTACCTTTATAACGTCAGTTTAAAAAACATGCGCTCTACTGCATATGTTATTTCCTGTATGGAGGGATTAAAAGGCTAGGAAATTAATCGTGATCTAATTTTGTAACTAGGGTAGTATAAATATGTGTATCAGTGTTATCGTTTGTGCTTTGAGAGTTAGCCAATGGAGATCCGTGTACCCACGTGTGTGACCTAATGACATCTTATGACATCAACATTCATTCATAGCATTGCCCCGCTGCGTCTCATTCCTCAGAGAGTTTCTCGTGATTGGAGTACAGTACGTATGTATGTATGTATGTATGTATGTATGTATGTATGTATGTGTTATGTCCCAAGGCTTAAGAACGCCCTGTAGCATGATTTCCTGTGAGGTGTTAAATTTGAAACAGAAAACGTGTCAGCGGAATATATGGCCTTTAAACGAAAACGGAATGCAATCTCAGCTTGTGAAGTAAATAGATGCTTAGCAAGCGTTAAAGAGTTATGTCGCGCGTGCGGTAAATCACTGCCTACGATAAAAGTATTCTTAAGCCACGAATCACTGCTGGACTAATCGCTCTGGTCCAGTGGAACAAAGCATGCATTTTAATTGGCTAAATTAAATCACACATTGTTCGAGCTCTTTTCCTACGCGTAGTATCATTAAAGCGACTTATCACTGTATTGCACTGAATCGAATTAATTGTAACAGATGTTTGATTAAGATGACATCTTTAAGCACGTATAATCAAAAGGGGTTTAAAGTCCATCTCACCTGGTGGATAGCGTGGGTGGTACCCCGGCCGGGGAACCGATAAAGGCTGGTTCACAACAAACCGGGAATAGTTCATTGTGAATGCTCACATTTAAATACATGCATTTTAACATTATTTCCGTTCTCGTTCTCGTTGTCGTTTCCATTCCCGGTTTATTGTGAACCAGCCTTAAGAGAACATAAAAAGTGATGGTGAAGAGATTGGCGGTAGACAATGATACAGTGAGTCTTAATCAGAGTTTTTGGTAAAGAAGAAGTGGAAGACAGTACATTATCATGGCGTCAGCTCCGACAAGAGAGATACCATGTAAATAACTCGTTGTGCACATATTTTGTAAATATTAAATAAATCAAGTAGAGTTTAATTCAGTCTATAACCTAATTTCAGTAACCATGTAGTTTTCCTATATTATCTGAGAGTCCCAGCTCTTTCAGTAAAATCATTTCTTTTCCATTATAAATATAATGGTGGTGTCAGAATTCCTGATAAGTGTGAGCGGCAGTGGAACGCAGTAATCATCCGTTGAGCAAGTCATCCGACTTAAATTGACGGTCGCACAACATATGTATATATGTACAGTATGTATGTACAACTTTACAACTAATTCACTATGTTTATTTTCTTATTAGGTGTCCGTGTCTTTATGTCTCTTTGTCTACGACTGTAGGGCTATATACTGTAGACAAAGAGACATAGTCTATAAGCCTATACCGAATGCGGAAAAATGACTATTAGTACTAATGCAAACTTTGAGGCATGATTGAATAGACCAAACTAAACAATTTCAGATAGGAAAGTAAGGGTCGGAAACGCTTATTTATTTTTTCTTGGGGCCTACATTTCTAAAAAAAAAATGTCAAAGTCAATTATTATTGGTGGTAGCTTACAGCTTTCGAGTGGTTATATGGTGCACTGAAAGGCCTAAGTTTGTTATGGAGAAAAAAAGTAAAATAAAACAATATGCGCAACTTTTTGAGTACAGTTATGACTGCACTGGTTTGAAAACATTCCACAATCATAACAATGGTTCTACGCTGCCTCCTTCAACATTCATTTGTTGCGAAGGAACTGGAAGAATCGCTCAAAGACACCGTGTTCAAACTGACAATGACCTGAAAACAATGTTTCTGGATAACACTAAAAATACGTGTTGTACTTGAAATATGTAGTGAACAGGGACAATTATTGCTGCTCTATGGTGAGAGAGTCATGAGTAGGGAACGGATTTCTAGTTCCGTACCTATTTTGTTTGCTATGTCCTAGATATTATGTTATTCAGATATCTCTAAGTTTCATCCTAATTCATATATACCCCAGATAGGTCAGCCTTTTAGGCTATAACATTAACAACTTTTGTCAGGTTTACTACGCTGCCATCTAGTTGTTACGTAAGGAGTCACGTCATAATTCCCATTTGAATTGCATTAGCGACTGTACTGCCATCTCGTGTTCGTTCACGGCGGACGGGTGGCGATCCTGGCGGTTGTTCTCTTCGAAGTGCTGCCGATTTTAACATAGCGATGAACTATCTGTTACATATATGATCTAGGGTTTCATATACACAGGATCTCCCTATTAAAATTCTATAGTACCTAAAACGTCTAAATAAACCATGCACTCCTATAAATGCCTTTTTGGTATTTTGCGTATATTTAAAATAAAGATACCGGTACTAAAATTTAAAAATGCCTAAAAACTAAAAAAAAAAATGCCATTTAAAATGTAAAAATATTCTTACACACAAACACTGGTCTGGCAAGTTCGTTCCATATTCGTTTTAGAAAGGAAGGAAAGAAGATTTTATCTAATTTCCTGGAACCCAAGTCGTTTGGAAAAGGAGTAGTAGGTAATTCAGGTTAGGCGAGAGCTTACGAATTACTTTCAGCTTCATTTGAGCCCCATTAGACGAGAGCTTACAAATTAAATTTTCAGGTCAATGCACTCCTAATAAACGAAATTAAACTGACAAATTATCAATCAGTCTCTTTCACTGATAGAATCTTAGTCTTCAGTTCAGTAGCACTCATTGTCAGCACCAGTTACTGATACTTACAAAAAATTCCACCTAAAATTGAATATTTACTAAACTTAGAATTATTAATTGTTAATTTTATATAAACTCTTAAAAGTCATAAATTGGATTTTATACAGCCCTAAAGTGCTCTTTTAGCACCTAGATATCCGTTCCTTAAACATGATAGTAAGAAGTATGTTCAAACATTACCAGAATAATAAGAGTCGCCTGCATTAAAGAAACTCAAATTGCACAAGTGATAAAAAAATTGCCTGTCTGTCAGACGTTACATCAGCAAATAATTTTGACTCGAGTAGCTAAGCGTTTTCGTCCCTTAAGGCTGGTTCACAATAAACCGGGAACGGAAACGACAACGAGAACGAGAACAGAAATAGCCTATTGTTAAAATAAATGTATTTCAATGTATTAACTATTGTGAATGGTCACATTTAAATACATTTATTTTAACAATATTTCAGTTCTTGTTCTCGGTGTAGTTTCCGTTCCGGTTTATTGTGAACCAGCCTTTTCTTTCTTATCTAAAACTGTTTATTAAGGCCTACTCTATCATTCCTCTCCCCCCCTATTCAATTGTATTCCCTCTACCTAGTAAATCTAATTCAATATAATTTACTTTATCCAGTCTATCTACATTTTTTGTATAGTGCTGTAACAAACTTTAGATGGCTTGGCCTTTATGTAAACCAAAAGAGACTCACATGGCGAACCACCCTGGCAATATGGTCAACATGATGCAGGGCTACCGCATAGACATCACAGGATAAGTAAAAGACAAGGAAAAAACACTCTATCCGCCCACGGCAGGAATTGAATCACGGATCACATGGCGGGGAAGCGCACCCGCTATCTACCGAGCCACAGCGGTGTACCTATATGTCTGTCTGCATTTTTAATGAATTTATTTATAGTTGTCTGCATACCGTTTATTCAACACTTTCAACTACAGCAATTCTTCAGATGCGATAGTACAGAATGGATTTAAAAGACAACTGTCGATTCTTGGAGATATCAAAATACACAGATAACCTGTAACCGACTAATAAAATGGAAAGCCACATAGTCGGATACGAAGACAGCACTGGAGCAGCGCCTTCGGATCTTGTATAGGAATTTATAATGGAAAATCCGCTCGGAAAACTAAAAGCCGTGAAATGTTAAGGGAAGACGTCTGTCAAATGCATTGTTAGGCCTATATTTACTTGATCACAGAGTCCACAGTTTTTGAGTTAACGATCTAAAATTGTTATGTTTGTTTAAAATGAATAATTACATTTTGGATCTTAATTATAATAACGTATCTCTTTAGGAGTTTCAGTTATAAACCTACATACCTAACTTGACATTAGAGAAGATAAGGAACATTTTCTTATGACCTGTTAGAGATATGGATCACCGTAAAAAAACAGATTGTTACGACACCATAAAATAAGCCTCGGAAAAATTATATTATTTAATAATAAAGATGTGTACAAAAATTTCATTACTTTGAGAAAATGTTCCTTAATTGTAGAAAATTGTAATTTTTGGAAAATGAAGAATAAAGTTTAGGATTATAAAGAAGTGACGTGTGGCATCATGGCATTTACTAATTATTTTGAGGCATTTCCTGGTGGAATTTCTATTTGACAAACAAATCTTCAAACGTCAGGGAATAAAATAAAAATTAAATTAAAAAATCGATTTCTTGACCATTTTGAGCGACATCTCCCCTTAAACGATTTACTAGCCTACTTATTACAGTACTGTATGAGAAGCAACGAATAATAATTGGTCGTGGTATTCGCAACAGCTGATAAGATGACTTAATTCCAAGTAGAAGCCAGGCTTTGAATTCCAATCCCATCTTGGACATGGAAATGTTCTGTTGTAAAGGAAAGGTCGTCTTGTATCTCAGGCGGAGGCCATAGTTGTGGGAGTCCTACCAAGTGTTTGTCTAGACGGAGAGAAGAAACATATAAGACGTAGTTCGAGACCCTTAGATAGCCACCAGCGCCATGGAGCAGTAGTGGAATAACGGATAGCTTCTGAGTTGAACCCTCGCAGTCGCTGGTAGCGTGATGAGGTGCTGTATGATGCAAATGAAGCCATCAAGCTCAGTGTATCGCCCCTTGTCACCTGCTGGGTGCAGGGTAGGGGAGACACCAGACCGGTCCCAAGTCACGGTCGTGATGAGTAATAGCTTTTTGATTGGAACAAACCGCCTCTCCTAATTGTCTCACCACAACCACTAGGAATGCGGCACACCAATCTGCATTTAATGGAAGCGTTTCTAAGCCGAATACGCTTCAAGTACTTGTTAGGTCCTATTTATGACATTTGCATTTCTTGAGAGCGGGGTGTGGAATCGGTACGTAAAACTTCCGACCGTGACTATACGATCCCATTCCGAGTTCGATTCTTCATGAAAGCTCAATACGCAACAATAAATTGAATTCAAACACAAACTTTAAGGCACTACTTGGTCAGTAATTGAGACTCGTTTCAGACATGGCTTCTTGTAAATAGTTTTCTTATTCTAGCACAAAATATTTCAATATCCGGTAACTTCATCACTAGGTATATAATTTTATTCTAGGTTTAATTTTTACTTAAGTAAAAAAATCATTATTTGTTCTTAACTTCTACAATAAAGTGTCTAGCCTTTATTAATCAGTTAATTTTTTAGTACTTTGATTTTTATTGTATTTGTAAATTTAATATTAATTGCAATTATAATTGTAATTGTATTCTTAATATTGTAGTTGTAATATCCTGTTAGAGGGAAAGAGAAGGTCTGATGGCCTTATCTCTACCAGGTTAAATAAATATATATACTAAACAATATATACTATACTAAACTATACTATACTATACTATACTATACTATACTATACTATACCATACTATACTATACTATACTATACTATACTATACTATACTATACTATACTATACTATACTATACTATACTATACTATACTATAAGTTACTATACTATCCTATGCTATGCTATACTATACTATACTATACTATACTAGACTATACTATACTATACTATACTATAGTCTACTATACTAAAAGTGTACTATAATGGTATATCATAGGCGCCGACTTCTTTGAGATACTGGGGGGGGGGGGGCAGCACTCTGAACAGAAGAAAACTTTAATTGCTGATTCTCAAAAAGTCCTTAACATATTTTACAGAAAATAACATCCTCTAATTTTTCATACAATATCCAAGGAAGTTAATTAACGCAAGATGATTGAAAACTACAGCCATTAGGCCTATGCATTATTTTTCGTGTTACTCCTTGTTTGCCATTCATTTTTCCTTGCAGCGATGATAAAAAATTTCATGAAAAATTTAATTATTATTTTCTGTCGCTACATTATGTTTCCGTTTAATGCAGTTTTATTTTCAATAGTTTTCTTTATTAAGAATTCATCCAATAGGCCTAAGTTATAAATAGGTACACCGCAATCACTGATCACGTAACAAGTTACGAACAAGTTACGAAATCGCAGATCTACAACTGTTTTTAACACGGCCCTTTTGTAAAGATACAGTATAAATCACAGAAACAAAGAAACATCAAAATACATTATTAATTTATTAATACTTTATCATTCATCGTTCTTGTTTGAATTGCCTACAGATATAAAAAGACGACATCCCGGATGGCTAGATGGTTTCTTTCAGGAAATGCTGCGATGCACACAACCTCTTACAATATGAAAACAAATTAGGATGTATTGTTCATATTTTATATTATCTTAATATATATTTTTACTTTTGTCTTTCCAAGAAAATTTTGGCTTTTCACGTAACGTAACTTTCAAACACTAGAGGTCAATGTAATCGAGTATCCACGAACTGTGAAACAGCAATCCTGATTCGCTGGCAAGTATGCTGAAAAGTATTATTTTCTACAGTCGACTGCAGGTGTCAGCGCCAACTCTAGAGAAAAAGGCAGAACCTCCCGCTGATGCAGATAGAGCTGGTTTGAAGGTCACTGAAATAGGCACTAGTACAGTGACATCAAAAACTTTTTCCTTATATTTTTATTGTACCTTGTTTTTTTTTTTTTACTATACCATGCAGGCTTTGCTTAATGGTAAGTTTTAGTTGCCATGATAATATTTTACATTGCATAGATACAAACAGGATATGCAAGGAAAAAGTTTTTGCGCGAGATCGTGCGTATTTGCTTGTTTTCCGCACAGAACCAATCCGCGGAAAGTCTAAAATTCCACATTCAGTATTCCCAACCTAACACACATAACAATTTCCCTCTTCTTACCGCTTAAGCGCGACATTCATTTTACTGCTTTAGGCTTTTAACATATTATTTTTAGAGACGTTTAACATACTAATAATTATAAATTGGAAACTTACCACTGCAATTTCACCTAAATTGCAATGTTAATTATTGTTTTTAAATATTTGCAAAAATTAAGTAAAGTCTACTACTCCACGAAACTTATTGCATTCCTGATACAAGTAACATTAAGGAAGCCGTGAAAAAATCAACAAGATTCCAGATGCCGATGTTATTACTGCAATATGTTATATAAATAATATTGTTAAAATATTAAAATGAAAAATAAATCATTACATAATCTTACCGTTTGTTTTAAGTTCGCATTTATAGACTGGGGGAAAAAAAAGACAGACGTATATCACGGCCTGCTGGAGTATAGATATTTTTGTTTTCTAAAGTTGCCGTCATTAAACAGAAACCAACATGGACATTTCATTGCAACTAATTAGAAATTCGTCTTTCAGGTATGTAATAAACGATCTTCGCACAAAATAATGTACGATACACGAGCGGTATGTTTGTTTTCATGTTCTCGGAAATTAAAAAGCTCAACTACGTTTCGCTTTTTCAATCTTTTCCTCGACCATGAAAACGTCAACATACCGCTCTTGTAACGTGTATTACTATTGATGTCACTTTACATTAAAGGTACCGACACGCAGTGTCCATACTTATAAATCTCTATACGCTGATTTCGGTATCAAATGGACTTGGAAAGAATTCATGAGAAACAGTTTTAACATGTAAAAACTTAACGAAATTTATTAAACTTACCGGTAATTTTAATTTAATACATTATTATTATTATTTGTACATAAATAGGTGTAAGTAATAAATGCGGGGAATAGGCTATAGACTAAAGACAAAAATACTTAATTTAACACAATATACTTTCTAAAATACTTAACTGTGATATTACTCGTAATATACAAATTAATCCAATTCTCTATAATTCAAATTGTTGTCTCGTGGAATGGGAACGATTATGAAGAAATTAACGAGAAGGCTCCGCCGTGTTAAATTTTAATGCGGGAAGTATGAAGACAGAAATGAAAAATATCAAACTTTTAATCCAAATTCCAAACATCCTTTCTGTTCTAACCATGCTCACAATAACAATCACGAACAGCATATATCCAATTATAGGAATACAATGAATATCCTGTCACCTTTCCTTAATGGATAGAAAAAAATTGCTGGGATGATTGCTTTAAGCCGAATTTTGAGTTTGGAAAGCCGACTGCTGTTCCTAAAACCAAACCGATTTCAGAAATGTGACGATAAAGTCTCCAAGTTATAGACTTAGCAACTGTGGTACGCGAGCTGAAGGCACGTGGCTCTTTCCATTTGAACGAAGTAACCGACATTTGCTTCAAGGCGACAGAGCAACTGTCTCAGTCGGAATAGCTGGTCACTGGGCCGTTAATAACAATGACACTTAGAGGTCCGTCTAAAAGCTTATTTATTTTAATAAGAAAGCAAAATATTAAAACAGGGCCCAGCTGTAATCCAATTTACGTGAGTGGGTTCGTATTGTGACGGTGAGGCTGACATTGTGAGAACGGAGTCCCAAAATATTGTACACTTGATGCATGAAAGCCCTTCCTTCTCTATTCACGTCAACATCTCGGCGGCTCTAAATAGAAATGTCTCTCTGCGGGTTTTTAAAAGGGAGAAGAGACTTTACACACTACAGGCTGCTCCACAATATTGCTAACCATTCTCTGGAATGTGCCAAACAAGGGAACTTACAAACAAGTTCCAATAGACTTTGTTATTGTTTTTTGTGTTTCAGAAGTGACAATAACTCGATCTAAAGAATAGTTAAAGGAAAACATTTCCTTATATATTATGTCAGATTAAAGAAAAAATACATACAAATTGAGTTATTCATTACCACAACTGTTAAGGATTATTAATACTGTAAATTAATAATAATAATAATAATAATAATAATAATAATAATAATAATAATCTAATTTTCAAATTTATGCCTCGCATATTACCTCTCCCGATAACCGTTCTCTCTCTTTCTTGGTCGTCCTAGAGGGTAAACTACATTCGCGCAAAAAGTAGGAAATGTTAGTAGGCCTATTGCATTAACACAGATTTTACTATTATATTACCACAAATTTTAATGTTACATTAACACAAAATATTTTTTTCACATAGTTACTTGGCAAATGCCTGTCATTATTCGGTTGAGAAGCTTTTATCATCCAGTCTGCTGTCAAAAAATCTGAACGCTAGAATTTCTAAAACAGTTATATTACCGTTTGTTCTTTATGGTTGTGAAACTTGGACTCTCACTTTGAGAGAGGAACATAGGTTAAGCGTGTTTGAGAATAAGGTGCTTAGGAAAATATTTGGGGCTAAGAGAGATGAAGTTACAGGAGAATGGAGAAAGTTACACAACACAGAACTGCACGCATTGTATTTTTCACCTGACATAATTAGGAACATTAAATCCAGACGTTTGAGATGGGCAGTGCATGTAGCACGTATGGACGAATCCAGAAATGCATATAGAGTGTTAGTTGGGAGGCCGGAGGGAAAAAGACCTTTAGGGAGGCCGAGACGTAGATGGGAGGATAATATTAAAATGGATTTGAGGGAGGTGGGATATGATGATAGAGAATTGATTAATCTTGCTCAGGACAGGGGCCAATGGTGGGCTTATGTGAGGGCGGCAATGAACCTCCGGGTTCCTTAAAAGCCAGTAAGTAAGTAAGTTACTTGGCAACGTTGTATGCTTCTGCATGTAACTGAATATTGATATGGAGCGCTTAAGTCGTTCAGACAAAAGATCGTCATGTTACTTCGCTTAATATTCTCGAGGAACATTAGGTACGTTCATTCTCAGAGTACAGTTAAGCTACAGTCTAACGCAGTCCGCTAATAGGTATTACCCGACCGAGGCCAGTGGAGTCCTGCAGCCTGGAGCGCCACTTGTAGACTACTGCTCCTGCGTTCGTAATACGTCATCGCGATAGTTCACATTACGCCCGCGGCTCCACTCGCCTCGGTCGAATAATATGTAGTATCATCCTATGTTGTTTCAGTAGTGTGTTTTGTTTATGTTGTTTATGTAGTAGATCCTGGTTTGGCTCAGTGCTTTGTTGAATTACATAGTGTGTGCAATAGACTTAGTGCATGCAACAACAAATCGGTGCATCGACTGCATTGCTGTTGGTCAACTGTCCCGAGACAGGTTCGAACCTCACAAGTGACACCAATAAGGAACCACCCATGAGGCAACTAAGCCGGCAGATAATGAGGTAGTGTGGCCAGTTCCTTTTCCCCTCCATTGCATACATAGCTAACTAGTTACATATTTCACTAATCACATTTCAGATGTATACAAACAATAATAAATTGTTCTTCCTCTGACACGTAGGCCTATCGTCAAGTGAGATGTACTGCTTGATATTAAATGTAGGCTACATATCAGCCAGAACCTCAATCAGAGGAAACGAGCCTGTACAACGAGGAATACTCGACAAGAAGACTATAGATTGACAAATCGAACTGAAACCCTAATCGATTTACTACGTGAGCGCTGGCTGTCTTGGGGAGGAGCAAGTGAGAAAGCACGGAGGAAAGGGAGAGAGCACTATGCACTATGTACTTGCAGGTCCACTCACAGTTTGTCAAACCTGGTAACAAAAGCATTAAAAGGTTGACTAGCTGCCTGCAATGCTAGCATAATGGAACCTTCCTAGCCGACAGTCGAGGCAAAAATGAAGAATTCGTTATTGTGGTAATACTGGAGAGTGGTTCTTATATTGGTCGCGATGCCCACACACACCCTCTCAGATATTTACGTGGTGATTGGTGACTGAATGACGAGGAGCGAGGGAGAGAGAAGAAAGAAAGAGAGAGATTTTCAGAAGTTGGCGTGTTTTACGGGGTTTCACTTGAAGTTGTCGAACTATACACTTCGCATAGGTAAATACATATTCTCCAGTTCAGAGTTGTGCAAATGATACTTTTAAATTTGAGTTATTGTAGCATTGGCAGTAGGCCTATTATTAAAATGATGTTAATTTGCGCATTTGTAAGTTGCGGATCTTAGAGATCTTTGGCTTCGTGGATTGTACAACCTTGGTATGCCGTATTTGTTCTCTGTAGGCCTATGCCTACATGACCTCCCCAGTCAAATGAATAAGTTCATTGATGCCCCATCACAAATGTCGGCTTTTCCGAAATCGGAGGTTTGGTTTCCGGGTGTCGCCTTAGATAATCTTGAGCGAACTCACTTCATCATCACTCGCTAGTCCAACAGCTTTGACGCCTTGCCTAGCGAGGATAGTGACGTCCTATCTCACAACTGATCTGCTGCTGTTCAGTTGTGCTTGCGACATTCCTTCTCCTCATGTGGTAGCTACTAAGTTACGTCCATTTTCCGCTTTTCCCTTTCAAAACCCTCTTAAGTTCCTTGATGGTGAAATAGGTAGTGAGTCAAGTGGCCAAGGCCGCTCGATCGCGTACCTTTTAATTTTTTATCTTACCATTTCCACCCATCATTCATTTCATTCATTGATATGAAGATTTCTATATATCGTCATTATTCTTGCTGTTCAAGAATCTATAAGTTTACCTCGAAATTCATCGCAGAAACAGCATTAATGTTGCTTCTAATCTTGTCATTGAATTTATGACACAAGTCAACAATGCAAAAAAAAACTCTAACGAATGTGCTCTCGGTAATCTGAACAATAGAAGTGATTTCAGACGTCCTTCTAGAAAATTAAACTCTTTGATCATTAAACAATATTAACATCAGTGACTGATAAATCCATTACTTTTGACACTTTTTATAGACTATTGTACGATGTTTGTGACAAATGATAGATATTAAATATTACAATAGTTCTTTATATTACTTGATTTCAATAGCCTATCCTCACTGATATATTGTAGGCCTACCATTCACTAGAAAAACGAAAGTAAAAATCAAATAGGCCTAATAATTATAAAAATTATAGTATCCTGCATAGATGGTAGGCCTAGCCATTTTTTGTCAAAAAATAGGTAATTCTTTATTTTCATAAAAAGTGTGAGAAAAATATTCCTAATTTCGATTTTATAGATTGAAAAGACGAGATGATGATGATGATGATGATGATGATAATAATAATAATAATAATAATAATAATAATAATAATAATAATAATACAAAAACAGAGAATCGATTCCCAAATTTTATTTTTCTCTGCTTTTCGAAGTTTTTTGGAATGGTAGTTTACTATAAGTTATTTACATAATGATGAAAAGTAATAAAATAGCTTTCAAACTTATCCAAGAATGGGACATACAGTATTAAATCATGCCACGAAAATAATACTCGTGTGTTGGTTGCTAAAGTTATGTGGTAACATACTACTCGTAGTAAAGTTCTGACACTTTCTCTGTGCGTTCCGTTGACCCAGAGTGATGGGAGAATATCTCACTACAGCTCACAACAAAAATATCAATTCAAGGGCCCACGCTTAGAGTTGGTTTCAAAAGAGTAGTTGAATTATTTGTAAGAGGAAATTGAGCTTTATAAATCAATCTGAGTTTCTAGCTTTGCTCTTATTTTATTTTAACATAGCCTATATTCGGGACTAAGAGAAATTAAGGTACAGGAGAATGGATAAAGTTACACAACGCAGAACTGCACGCATTGCATTCTTCACCTAACATAATTAGGAACATTAAATTCAGACGTTTGAGATAGGCAGGGAATGCAGCACGTACGGATGAATCCAGAAATGCATATAGAGTGTTAGTTGAAAGACCTGAGGAAAAAAGATCTTTGGGGAGGCTGAGACGTAGATGGGAAGATAATATTAAAATAGATTTGGGGGAGGTGGCATATGGTAAGGACTGAATTAATCTTGCTCAGGATAGTGACCGATGATGGGCTTATTTGAGGGCGGAAATGAACCTCCCGGTTCTCTACAAGCCATTTTTAAGTATTATGAGATTAGTGTGCGAAAAGCAACAGAAAGCTACTGTATTAATCATTTCCCAAGAAAAACTGCAAACTTGCTGTGCTATAAACAGTGGTGAAGAAAGAATAATGCTGAAACTAATCAGGAAGAGAGAAAGGAATTGAGACTGCCTATTGAAGAATGTACTGGAAGAAATGGTGAAAGGAAGAAACGTTCGGGGCAGAATAGGCCTATATCAGATGACAGACAACATAAAGATACATGGTGCGTATGCGGAGACTAAGAGGAAGGAGGAAAATGAGAAAGATTGGAGAACGCTGGGTTTGCAGTGAAATACCTTCCCATGGGAAGAAAACTATGGATTAAAAATTAATTAATATATATATACTGACATAAAGAGTGTACGAAAAGTGAGGAAAAGGTTTGATTAGGCCTATAATATACAAATTGATGATCGAGGAAACGACGCCCAACTTAGAAAACAGCACCCCATTGATTCTAAATGAACCGGGAAACAACATTAACAGGTAAATAAACCATACTTAGAGTAGTTATATAATGAATGAATGTAATGTACTAAATTATTTACATTTATCAGGCATAGTTATCAACGAATTCCCACCTGAAAACACGGGTTCAAATATTTTGACTCAGTCTGTAGGTTGACCACGACACGTAACCCTTCTCAGCTCAGCTCTTGGGTCGACCAGGAATTTTCGTCACTTGGTTTAACCTTTTGTGCCTTAATTCTGGTTATTTCGACTAGCGAGCAAGAGTGACATAAGTTCCGCATAATGGTTGTAGTTGCTTCAGCGTCTAGCAAATCAAGGAAGGTTTTTATTATTATTATTATTATTATTATTATTATTATTATTATTATTATTATTATTATTATTATTATTGAATCGCCCCATGCAGAAAGAGCTTCAGTCCATTAGACCTAGTTTTGAGAAAACTAAGAAAAAAATTCTCTACACTATATTCCTTTCTGCACAGAACTCTGAGCCTGACGCTTCAGCTTCTGTCTTTCCAAGCATTGGACTGAATACCTTTCTGCACAGGCCGATGGAGCCATCCATAAAAATATGATTTCCATCGATATCTCGTTTTTTTTTTTCAAAATTTGTGACTGAAGCCCTTTCTGCATGGGGCGATTCTATTATTATTATTATTATTATTATTATTATTATTATTATTATCATTATTATTTTACGAGAGATGTTGGTAATTGTTAAAAAAGACTGAACCTTTTCTACTTTAATTATTTTCGACACTGAATTCGAGGATTCGCCATGGAATTACCTGGCATTCGCCTTGCAGTTGCAGAAACCTAGGAAAAAGGCAACCAGATAACTGCCAAGGAGGATTCGAACCCAAGAGTAATGGCTTTTGTACTATCACTTAACCTATAGGCTACTGTAATAATAATAATAATAATAATAATAATAATAATAATAATATTTCTTTATTATGGCCTACATGAAACGATACCTAATGGCAACAGCATCGACACAGCATAATTCACATTCCAGAGATTCCCTAGCGAAATTTTTATGGACAAATGTGGCAGTTGTGCAAGTCTCTTTAGCATACTCCCGTTTTCCCTCTCAATATTCCACTGATTCTTCTTTATTAAGCTTACCTATCAACCATCCAGGAGAAAATACGGCAACCGCAATAAATCTATAACATGAACTGAACACATAAAAGTATCATAAAATTTTATAATGTTGGTTCATAAAGACTTCTCTCTCTCTCTTCTCTCTCTCTCTCGTTCGTTCGTTCTTCAACAATAAAAAACTATCTCATACGATAATATTATTCAGAGCAAGAAATGTGTAGGCTTTGGAACTCCCGAACAATGAAGACCAGATTGTATACTCGTATTCATTGCGCCTGTGCACTGAAGTCTCATGAAAATTGTTCTTTTTTTGTGTCCTCACGTAAGTAGGTAGCTACAAACAGATTGACGTTCAAGTTGAATGCTCGTAAAACTAGAAGACAACCAGTGTGACATAAAAAGGAGCGACCTGGCCTCTAGAAGAAGCGCGAATAAGATATGTAGATGTGAGTACTATTCGTTCGAAGTGTATAAAAAATTATTCTTGTAACCAACAAGTAACCAACTACTTATCCGACATAGTGTGTATTTAAGTTACTTTCTGTTCTCCGCTGTTTTAAATAGCAGCGTTTTTGTTTAACGACTACAGTGAATTCAATTCGCTAAGAAAATCAGATATTCAGCTATTATTCACAGAGAGTGGGTGGGTGTAAATTGTCTTGTGTTTGTTCGCACAGTAACTGACACTGAAACCGGTTAAAGTATATACTGTAGTATAGGATATATATATATATATATATATATATATATATATATATATATATATATATATATATATAGTATAAAGTAGACTACATGATGATGGTGATGATGATGGACGACGACGATGATGATCATTATGACAATTACATTCCTCTTTTTTATTAACTGACAACTAACTGAAGGGCTATTGCTTGTTTTTTCAAGCGGCGGCACTATAAACGCCACAAAAGAAGAGTTAACATAGCCAGACGCGAATACAGACAAAATTCAATGGGGAAAAGCCCTCCTTTCGAATTGCCCGCTTTTACTTGGATTTTTTAAAAGAAAACTTTTTAGTCACGGAACAGAGGAAAACGAGAGACGTCGAGAGAAATCCCAACTATGATCTTATCCTCTACAAGTGTCACTATGGATTTTTCAATGAAAAATCTTAGGCCTGATCGGGATTCGAACCTAGACCTACAGCATGCAATCATCGCAGATTCTGAACCAACAAAAAATATATACATACAAAGGAACTCTCTATTTATGTGTTTAATATGACAAAGACCGTATGCCCTAAGGCAGCGGTCGTTAGCACAGAGCACCCTGGGCTAGCGTAACTTACCCGCGGAGAACACAGTGCACCATGGTGCACTCGTAGCTGCTAGCGGGTATGCACGACGGGGCACATGGGACGGCTCCGCTTACCCTTTACACATTTCAGAGAGTGCTGACGACCACTGCCCTAAGACCTCTGCGCTACAGATTCCTCTGCGGGCCGCCTCCGACCTCCCCTACAGCCTAGAGACTCTCTTTGCCTTTCAGCGTAAGCATCACCGCGGTCTCTTCACCTCGGTCTCACAAGCTACTTGTACTATAAGCACAGGGGAGATTCCACGGCATACAGCACCACCACCAGCAACTAATGACCACACACCACGGGCTTCAAGTTCAGTGACGGCCCGCAGCTGACTCTACGTCAGAGCAAGCCCGAAATATGGGAAAGAAAAGGAGATAATGATGAAAGAAGGAAAGTGTAATTATGATGGCGAAATGAGTCCCAGGTCCAACGCCGAAAGTTAGGCCTACGCAGCAATTCTGATTCAATTTATTGAGGAAAAACCTTGGAAATAAACTCAAACAAATAACTTGTCCCTACCAGAATTTGAACCCGGGCCCGTTTATTTCACGGTCAGACATGCTAACCGTTACTCCACAGCGGTAGACGTTTGTTACTTGCTTCTACGTGCTAAGATTAAATAGGCTACGCTTTACATACGTGGAATATCACTTGACATATAGAACGAATTGGTGAAAGAAGAAATAGCACCGACAGTGTTTATGGTGCACGATGTGTGAAGTGGCCTCATGGAAGAATTGGCATATTGAAGATAATACTGAAATATAACCATTGAAAACAGGTTCTGGATTTAACTAGCTCAGGTTAGAGTCCACTTGTGACGTCATGCAGCCTCGGGCTCAATAGCACCGAACAGCTGAATAAGTTTCGCTACAAACAAGCCAACCATGTGACCAGACACCGGCGATTCAGAACAGTTCAGTTCAGGACGAAGTCCGGAATCGATCCTGCCTGTGCGATCGTGAAAGAAGCGATACTTGTGCCCTTATTGCTCCGTGCCCCACTAACCCCTTCACCCGAGTTTCCAAGCCAACGGGCGCGAAAACAGTGTTAAAGCTATTGTGCCTTCATTTTTTTTTTTTGAAATGACAACAAAATTTTGACACCTTCATGCAGCGATGTGAAATGTCAATCTTGGTTATTTTGTACGGAGATGGGTGTAATCCAGTGGAAGGAGAAGAAGTTGTGTACACGAAGGACAGTAATCCGGTTTCGAGTGCTTTAAAATATTTTGAAAGTAATTCTCATACAACATTCCAGCTTCACTTTTGTAAGAAATTCTCTGCACACGTCTCAGAAAAAAAAATATGTGCTGAACACCTGTATTGTGTGCAGTGCCTAACCGGATTTTCAATTAGAAGTGCTATTGGTCTCGATCTATGAAACTGAAAATTCGCTTTAGAAAATGCTACACGCAGACACATATGATACCTCAAAATTCGTGTAAATTTGACTCAATTTCTTCTCTGTAAATATCCACACCACCTCTATCATCATCGTCATTATCGTCCTTATCATCATCATCATCATAATATCATATCATAATCAACTTCGTCGTCATCTATCCAGAATTACAAGTAGACTGCTGTTTCTTCAACCTTCTCTCTTCTTCGAATGTCCATAGTCTTCTCCTTTTCGTTCGTAATTCAGGTCTTCTTTTGACATTCTACTTCATCCTTCATATATGAATTCATTTCCTCCTCCTCCTTCTCATCATAATCATCATCATCATCATCCTCATCATCACCATCATCATCATTGTCGGCGCCGACCTCTTTCAAATATTGGGTGGAAGGGACAGGATTCTGCACAAAAGTTCGAAAAAACTTTAATTTCTGTTTCTCTTACAAAAAATAATATCATCTGATTTTTCATAGAATACCCATGGAAAATAGCTTAACCCAAGATGGTTCTAAACTACAGGCCGATTATTTAGTCCTCACAGCTCAGCGACGCGAAAGAGGGGAAGTAATAGGAGTAGTGGGGAGAGTTCCGGAGTAGAGATAAGGGCGAGCGGTCGGTAAAGGAATGCAGTAAAGCTTAACTGTACTGGAAACACAACGCTATACAGCATGCGTGACATCCGATCGCTCTGACTGCAGGCACAGACTAACCTGAACATCCCTTGGCGTAATTTAATGGACTTGCATGACCCAGGCGCAGATTGCCGGCGACTGTCAGGACTAAATAATCGTGCTGTACCTACGTTACTTCGTTGATCCTTGCAGCGATGATGAACATGAGCTGTTAGTTTCACTGCCACTACTAGAACCAAATTTATCATTGTGTTCACGTTCATTCCAGTTTTACTTTGGACAATCTTAAAAATTTATAATTACAGTACCTATCAATTTAATATCGCAATAACTGATCACTTAACAAACATACACCCGCGACGACGATCATCACAAGCAACGATCACTAAAACTGAATGTTGATAACAGTTACTTTTAAATTTGTGACAAAGTAATTATTTCTTAATAATTCTGAACATTAGCAATAATTTGTTATCTGATACTAGGCAAAAATACAGTCAAATACAGTGTTAATTGAACTGTTAACTTCGTGTTATTATTTCTGCTTGGTAATACTTATGATGATCGTTACTCTTATCGCAGTAGTTGATACATTTGAACTGACTGAAAAAAATATGCATCATGTGTGGGAATGCACCGATTTGAAATCCATGAGGAGAGAAAAGGAGAGGGCATTATAAGTTGCGGCACTAACATGGTCTCTATGGATCTGAAATAACTATTTTGGCTTATGTCCTACTTCATCTTTGAAACAAATTAATTATTTTTTAAATAATGATTCTCTTCCAATTATTTGGAGGGGCGAGGTCCCTCTACTAATTTTATTGGGGAGGCGACGTCCTTGGCGTCATAAGTTGAGGGGGCAAAAAGTGTCTTGTCTCGCAAAAGTTGGCGCCTGTGTCCATCACCATCTATCAATATTTGGCCCATTGATCCGTTCTCGTTCCAATCTCAAAACCGCTGACTTCATCTCTTCCGAAGCCTCTCTGCCTTCTTTTTCCTCTAGGATTTTGTTTAAAATTTCCAAAGATTTTCTTTTACTGTTAATTCTACAGCCATGTTCATACCATTTGTCCCTATATTCTTCTATTTTTATCAATCAAGCTGAAATTTGTAATTCTATAAGGATATCACTTTCTCTTAAGTGACTCTTCAGCATAGATGTATTTAAGTCAAAAAAATTAATTAACATAGGCCTACACCGATGAAGTCAAACACTGTAACCTTTGCCAAACAAGCAGCATGTCGTTCATGCTTCAATTTTAAATATGAATGCAGCACTGGTGGTGTCAGTACACTATACCACCACAGTCTAGTATATACAGTCACGAAGCTCAATAGGCTTACGTAGTAAATATGCATCCATAGATAGTTGCTAACCACTAGGATCGCTAATATCGCCTCATTACAGACAATGCGAAATAGTACCGGCACAGTCTATTGTTCCTAGCACCCTCACAACTCAAGCTTCATAACTGTATATACTAGACTGTGATACCAGTATAGTAATCAATGAAAGGTGCTATTTTCCATTCAGAGCTACAGTATTCAGCAAAATGTTCGTATGCTGCATCTGAAAATGTTCAGTTTCTTTTAAAGTGCTTACGTTATCAACTAGCCCCTACAGTATCTGTATTTAACACAGAACTTGGATTTTCTGGTTTCACTGTCCCTCCTTGTCACACAGACACACCCAGGTTTTACACTCGTGTAAAACAACTGACAGAATTATTATTATTATATGCACTCCCGCAAATTCTGTTAGTTTATATGTGGCCATTGTGTGAATGCAAATATTTTTCTAATACTTAGCCCGCAGATGTTGTACAAACATATGAAATATTTGTGAAAACGACAGCTGTCCTGCCACAATGACTGCGGTCCAGTGGTCAGTCCACCACAACACATGCACACTAGGAACGCGGGGTCCACGTATCAATAGAGCAATTTGCCGCGGACTGCACAGCATCACACACGTAACGGGATTATTACAAATTCAATGTGTTGAGAGGGGTCGGAGAAGACAAAGCGCGTCTGTCTTCCTTGTCGGCGTGCATTTCGCATTCGTTGGGCTGGACTTCGATTTTCCGAGAACATGATACTTTGTATCGACTCTCTATAGACAATTGTGTCTTCTAACTGTTCGTGAGAGTTTAATTCTAAATGTTTCCTATTGATTTACATATCCTAAGCTTAAACTGAAGAGATAAGTACGTTAAGAGAAGGAAATGAAAAATGAAAATGAAGAAATAAGAAAACAAATAAACGAATAATGGATCAGTGAATACAAGAAACGAAAGATAAAATATAGAAAAATTAACATGATTAAGTTCCTGAAATGGGAAATGAAAGACTAAAAAAAGAAGTGGGTGGTTGAATGATTTTTATAAAGTACGAAAGAAGTATTGAAAGAAACAGATACAGGAGGAAACTTAAGACTTATCAGAGCTAATGGTTATGGATTGGAAGAACTCGTGTTCATTCCCGGAAAGTAGTGAGGTTTTTTTTCGTTGTCCAAACTTCCAGAACGGCCCCAGGATCCACTCAGCCTCACATCAAGTTGAATACCGGATGTTTCCCGGAGTAAAATGTGGTCGGAGTGTGGTACCGGCACACAAATTCATTCTAGTATTGAGGTCATATAAGCATGAAGTTCTACTATCATGTCCCCTGCGCCTTCATGGAGTCTGAAAGGGATAACTTTACCTTTACTCAAATTTAGAGTATAAAAAGACTAAGGAATGGAAATGAATGGATTGACAGGTCAGTCGATGAAAGAATGGACGGACGTGGGTGGGTACTTGGGCGGCTGGATAAACAAGTGGGTAAATCGGTGGGTAGACATTAATTAAAATGTGTCTCAATGAAACTTAGAGCAGGGTCCGTATAGGCCAGCTTCTGTCTTATGCTTTTAGAATTCACTGCGGGCTAAAGCAAGAAGATGCACTATCACCTTTACTTTTTAACTTCGCTCTAGAATATGCCATTAGGAAAGTTCAGGATAACAGACAGAGTTTGGAATTGAACGGGCTACATCAGCTTCTTGTCTATGCGGATGACGTGAATATGTTAGGAGAAAACCCACAAACGATTAGGGAAAACACGGAAATTTTACTTGAAGCAAGTAAAGGGATAGGTTTGGAAGTAAACCCCGAAAAAAACGAAGTATATGATTATGTCTCGTGACCAGAATATTGTACGAAATGGAAATATAAAAATTGGAAATTTATCTTTCGAAGAGGTGGAAAAATTCATATATCTTGGAGCAACAGTAACAAATATAAATGACACAGAATAAATATGGGAAATGCCTGTTATTATTCGGTTGAGAAGCTTTTGTCATCTAGTCTGCTGTCAAAAAATCTGAAAGTTAGAATTTATAAAACAGTTATATTATCGATTGTTCTGTATGGTTGTGAAACTTGAATTCCCACTTTAAGAGAGGAACAGAGATTAAGGGTGTTTGAGAATAATGTTCTTAAGAAAATATTTGGGGCTACTAAGAGGGATGAAGTTACAGGAGAATGGAGAAAGTTACACAACGCAGAACTGCACGCATTGTATTCTTCACCTGATATAATTAGGAACATTAAACCCAGACGTTTGAGATGGGCAGGGCATGTAGCACGTATGGGCGAATCCAGAAATGCATATAGAGTGTTAGTTGGGAGGCCGGAGGGAAAAAGACCTTTGGGGAAGCCGAGACGTAGATGGGAGGATATATTAAAATGGATTTGAGGGAGGTGGGATATGATGATAGAGACTGGATTAATCTTGCACAGGCTAGAGACCAATGACGGGCTTATGTGAGGGTGGCAATGAACCTGCGGGTTCCTTAAAAGCCATTTGTAAGTAAGTAAGTAAGTAAATAAGTAAGACGGATAGCTGGATGGGTGAGGGAAAGAAAAACTTGCTAACGGAAATTTTACTCAACCTCGCCAAATTGCCGTCATTCTTTGAAAAAGGAAACGGTAAAGAATATTTGGAAAATTGAACTTTCTATGGACTTCGGATAGAAAAGTTTACAAAATATAATTTTGAAAAAATAGTAGGTAATTAACCACAACATTGTTTAATAAGTAGTCTACTGTAGGATATCACATTACGATTTAAAAAAAAAAAAAACGAAAAATACGCGGTATAAGCTATTGAGGGAATATAAAAATATAAAGCAATACACCAGGAAATAGAATTTCGGAAAATACGGAAAATTGCTAATTCGAATAAGTTCGGGCCACAATTAAATCGGATTAGCGTGATTGGTGTATGTATAAATGTGTGTATGTATGTATGTATGTATGTATGTATGTATGTATGTATGTATGTATGTATGTATGTATGTATGTATGTAGGCCTATAGTAGATGTGGTGTTCAACGGGATATTTGCAACAATTGCAATTGGATTGAAACCCGCTCAGGAAGTTGCAGCTGCCGCAGCTGCTGGTGCTGGTGTGGTGAGCAGCCAATCAATACGTCGGAGTTGACAGCGTTTAACCCCACAATGAAGAGATTTGTTAGGAGAAGGGTGCAGCAGCAACCACAAGAGCGCCGTGCACAAACATGGCTAATCCTATCAAAATATTTGTATCCAGCGCGTTTCCATAACAACAGTAGCAGACTGGACTCATCTGAATGGCAGACTCGATTCTATTCCAGTAGCAAAAATAAGTCACAATTTAAATGCTTTGTAGCAACAATAACCAACAAGGATGGGGTTCATGATGAAATAAAGACGGAATAGAAGCAGGAAGCTCTCCTTCAAAACACACTCCAAATTCCCAACCTTTCAAGTTCTCTCTAGATTCCCAAGTATTGGAACAGCTATATAAGATTTATGTGTGTTTGGGTCTCAGTTTGAAAATCTTCCACTTCTACGACACTCTGAAGTTCAAAATCACCTTCTAATAAACTCCACATCGCATCCTTCATTATAATAAATCAATCTGACATGCTAATTTAACATTTTCAGTCTATATGTGTGAGGTTAATTAAAAGTATTAACACTTATGAAATCACTGAAACTAAATTAAAAATAAGATTCTACAAAAGCATCATTTTACTCGTAAAAGAATGAGATGTAACGTCTTGGTACTTTACACTTTAAATTGTTTTGTTAATATTGTTTTAATGATGTTTATTTTGGTGGAAATTGTGGCTATTTTTTAATATAAAAATGAGATGAAACATTACATTTTCTGCGTAACTCATTGTAACTCAAGATTATGAAAGACTATTTTATCTCATGTAGGCTAATTCATCATAACAGAATTTTTAAGAGTGTCCTCTCTTCTCAGATGCATCATTCTTTCGAATATCGTAGACCTTGTTCTTGTCTCAACTGTCTTATTCGATTGTGTTTTTCGAGTATATTCTGAATCAGCGCCAAGAAGATGTCGAAGTAGGATACTAGCAAATTCGTGGTAAATTATTATAATTAACTTCACATTTTATTCGTCTCCGATGCAGAATAATTCGTTAAACATAGAGCTGCGGAGTCGGTATACGAAACTTCCGACTCTGTATAATATGAGATAAATCAATCAATCAATCAGTTTATTGTCAAGAACTTCAAACGCCTGAAGATATGACAAGAATTAATAAACAAGATTTATAAGCCTATTAGAATTTAAAAATTCATTAATATTGCAAAACGGATTACCAAGAAGCCATATTTTAAGAACAGATTTAAATTTACTTAGCTTCATAGTATGAACATCCTTTGGTAATTTATTGAACATATAGGCTAAATTGCATTGATAAAAAATACTTTTTAAAAGGTGAACTAAAATGTGATTATTCCTGCTTGGGTAACTATGGAATTGAGACTGTAAGTCAAAATTTTAGTAAGTAGCCTAGCCTGATTAACAATACTGTGAGAATATTAAGATCTTTGAATAAAGGGCGACAATGCGCTAGATAAGAGAACTCGGAAACAATATGTAAGGCCTTCTTTTGGAGAATAAGAATTTTCTCAACATTGTCACTATTGCCCCAAATGTGTAAACTATAAGTTATAATTCTGAATTCTCCAGTATTGTAAATGGTACAATATGACATCGCATCATCACAATCTGAATCTTCTCATTTCTTTCAGACTTATAAACTAGGCCTATAATTAAATATGAATATAATAATCATTGTAGACTAAAGATTTATCAAAGTATGAAAATAACGTTAAAAAGCATTTCCACACCATGTAGCTCATTATGTCATTGAATCTGTCTAGTAGCTGAGATCACAGGTAGCTTACATGGTAGCGAAAGTAGCCTCACCATGTTTCTCAAAAAATTTTGTCGACATAGGAATTGAAGTCGATTTATTTTTACGAACTTCCGACTCCAATTAAAACTGCTCCAAACTCCGACTCCAACCAAAATAATTTCCGACTCAACACAAAACTACTTCTGACTGCACATAAAATTACTTCCGATTCCATACAAAATTGTTTCTAACGCCATCAGCTAAAACTGGTTCCCATTCCACACAAAATAATTGTTTTTGACTGTAAATAATATTGCTTCCGACGCCACAGAAAATTGTTATCAACACTATCACCCCAATCTGCAACCGACTCCACACAAAATTACTCCCCACTTATATAAAAATTGTTCCCAACACCATCACCTCAAATTGTTTCCGAGTCCATATAAAATTGCTTCCTACTGCACATAAATTTACTTCTTACTCCATACAAAATTATTCAGTACTATCACTCCATATTTTTTCCAACTGCACATAAAATTTCTTCTGACTCCATTCGAAATTATTCCAATACTATCACCGCAAATTGTTTCCGACTTCACACAAAATTGCTTCCGACTGCACATAAAATTGCTTTTTACTCAATACAAAATTATTCAATATTATCACCCCACATTGTTTCCGACTGCACATAAAATTATTCCAATACTATCACCGCAAATTGTTTCCGACTTCACACAAAATTGCTTCCGACTGCACATAAAATTGCTTCTTACTCAATACAAAATTATTCAATACTGTCACCCCACAATGTTTCCGACTGCACATAAAATTATTCCAATACTATCACCGTAAATTGTTTTCGACTTCACACAAAATTGCTTCCGACTGCACGTAAAATTGCTTCTTACTCCATGCAAAATTATTCAATACTATCACCCCACATTGTTTCCGACTGCACATAAAATATTATTCCAATACTATCACCGCAAATTCTTTCCGACTCCATACAAAATATCTTCCGACTGCGCATAAAATTGCTTCCGACTCCACACAATACTTATTGTCTCCAGCATTATCACACCAATTTGTTTCCAATTCCACACAAAATTGCTTGCGACTACACATAACATTTCTCCGACTCCATACAAAATTGTTTCCAATACCATTATTCCAAATTGTTTCCGACTCCATAAAAATTATTTCCAAGAAATAGAGGTAAGGAACTAGCCTCTTGACCAGAGACTGCTAGCGGGCAGAAGTTCGAATCCCACTTAGGCCGATTAGCTGGTTAGACTTTTTTCGATGTTTTCCCAGCTGTAAGAAAAATGCATTTCTGATCTCGTCAAAGTAGCCTACCATCTCGCTATCATCAATTACACCGACGTTAAATGACCTCATAGTTGGTATAGCGTCGTTACATAATCGATTAAAAACATTCATTACTATTCGTATAATATTAGGGGTATGGTTGCTGTCTTTATCACTCGTTAAAGTTTCCAAGTTCGTTTGCGAATTGTATTTTTTTCTTGGCATTTTCAATGTATTCCGCAACTATCTCTCTTCATTCAACAAACAACAGTTCCTTCGGCAATTTAGTGCGCTACTTACCGGACAAATGGCTTGTCTGTCATGGAAGATGGCTAAGACGATGTCATATGAAGTGTGTCTACTAATGTCTGTAATAATAAAAAAAAGTTATTAATTTTATCGTAGGCCCTAGCAAATCGAGGAAGACACTCAATCATATCAAATAAATTAATTTGCTATTATTTCTTCTCCCGTTTCTTCCAGGATTTTTCATACCCGAATCCGAGTTTATCCTAAGCGCATATTTGGACTACTTCGACCTAATATCAGAAGGGTACAATATTGGACTCCAGTGATGTGAAATCACTACGACTGCAGGATTTCACTTAAGATGACGTAGGATATCATATTTAGGAATTGAAATAATGCTTGAAAAAGAAAAGCATAATTTTTATTGGCAACTAGACCTAAATACAGTATAATTATGGTTTCTCTAGCGATTACTTAAGATGACAATAACAATTTGGGGAAGTCAAAATGGATCAAGTACTAAAAACTGTATTTGTCTACAGAAGAAGTAAACAGACAGTCAAAATCTTATTGTGTTATAAACAGTGCTATTTGAACACTTTACACTACATGAGAGTGATCGATGAACTGGATTTTAGAGTTGAAAGTGTGATGGAAAGTCTTTACCAAAGGCACTGAAAATAGTAAAATAATACGGTCTAGTATATTATGAAGCGAGCTTCCTAATTTTGACGAATGCAATCGCTGTATAACATTATAAACGTGCTTTATATGCTATTTTATGTACACCGATAACATAAAAAATTTGGGTAGTTTGATGTAATGATCTATGAATAAAGGGATTACTATGACAGAAGTGATGTATTGACACGGCAAATCATTTCATAATATCAATTTTATCGTTAGTCAAAATAGTTCACAATATGCCATATTATTGTCCCAGTGCCGTAAAATATAACCATGCCCAACTAAAACGTCATGATTTCTATTATAACTTGTGCCATGAAGACTGTTTATAATGCTGGTGCACAAGAAAGTACATTATGTAACTACCGTACTATCAAAATGCTAAATGTAACAATGAAATCTGAATTAAGAGACACATTTCAGAAATTTGTATTTATGATTACATACTAATGTAATATTTATGTTGCTGTTCTCTATATAAATTAACAAATTTCAAAGTATGAGGTACAGTATTAAGGCATAGGCCTAATGTTAGAAAAATCTTACACATTGATCGTTTTATTCATAGCAATTTGAGAGGATTCTTCGTGATGGGAAAAAAACCAAAACTAGTTATGTACCCACTTATTGTAACTATACAATCCATAGGCCTAATATTAGAACAATTTTACACATTCATCGTTTTATTCATAGCAATTTGAGAAGATTCTTCGTGATGGGAAAAAAACGAAAAGTAGTTATGTACCCACTTATTGTAACTATACAATCCATAGGCCTAATGTTAGAACAATTTTACACATTGATCGTTTTATTCATAGCAATTTGAGAGGATTCTTCGTGATGGGAAAAAAACGAAAAGTAGTTATGTACCTACTTATTGTAACTACAGAATCAGAATACATGTGGGCAATGGAGATCGAATTTTTAGGCTACATGAAAGACCTACGAAGGATTTGCAGGTTAGGTACTTGTCGTGAGCATACTAAACACTTCACACGTAGGAATTCAGATTCAGTTTTACGTAGTCTTTATGAAATTCATATCTATCTTCTTAAACATTTACCGGTAAAAGACTGGTCACTACTTAACAGGGCAGCCCCTGCAATTTGTATAAATATTGGTGAAGTAACTCGCGACAGACAAAACAAAAATTACGCAAATTATATAGTAGGCCTAATCAAAATTCTCATACGATAAATAAATTCGTCAAAAGAACTGTTGTGAATTCGGGAGATTTCCCATTAGATTCATATACAACTTCAGCTTTATCTAAAGGTATAAATTTTGCCGTAGCTTCCGTCATACTAAAAATGATGATATTCTCAATGGCGTAGACAAATCCATTAAAGATCTTCAAGAAGAAACTGAGATATAAATTAGGCAGAAAAAGATTACAGTTTTAAAAACATTCAAACGGTTTAAAAACAATGTGTTACAGAGAAACATACCCTTCTAAAAGAATGACTTCACAATCCTCTTGACAGATAAAAATAAAACCGCGATTTTTAGCAACCAAATTCTTTTCTCAAAAGTGTCGATCTTTTTAGCAGATTCCGCTCACAAAAATCGGGAAAAGACACTATTAAGAAAGTAGAAATGAGAACTATCTTGCTCATAAAACATTTTAAGCTGCCAGTCGAAATTATACCCTACATAAATATTTTCCTCAAGACTGTATTGACTGCCAAAAATTCACAAAGAAGGGACATCACTTAGCCTACTCTAAGTCCACTATAAATTCCATAGGATGCCCTACTTAG